>NW_027176329.1:11383384-11443384 GCF_023349555.1 Cebidichthys violaceus | reverse complement strand
TGTATTTACTTTGTATTCCTTGTTTGACTGTAAAGCTTTTTGTAATTTTGTCTTTGGAAGGTACTAACTATTTATTATTAAGACTAGATTTGGAAAAAAGGACCCTCTTGGTAGAGCCATAAGATTACATAATAATGAGAACCTTCCATGGTTGATCATGTAATTTACCGTTGCAAATTTAAATGAAAGATGTCACTCATATATGCACATCTGATTCACGCACAGTAAGCCTGGGCTTTTAGAGGCAGCTGCTCCTTTTGCTTGGTTTAGTAAAGTCTTGTTTGTACGCAGACTCCATCAAGGCCCGGTGTTAGGGCACTTTTGGTGAATGGAGCCATTATTAGGGGAATTATTTGTACTCCTTTATTAATATGAACAAGATCAAACTTATGATCCAGCTGTTACCTGTCTGCAGGGCTTGTTGTTCCTTCAGTATGTTGAGCTCGTGGACGATGTCGTTGATCTGTTTCTGTAGCTCCTCAATGGCAGCATCCTTTGCTGTGTCTGATTCCAACACCAGAGAGATGAGAAAAATCCAAATCAGGCATTTGTATTTGAATCATCTCCTTTCAAGGAGATTTGAGCTTTTGATCATAAGGTTTAAGGGAAATTAGACAATTCTATTTGATAGAGGGATCTCAAAGATCTCATAACACAAATATGATATTCAAATAATCCTCCCCGCAGATTGTGGTGAACCAAATGTTGTCTGTCTACCTTTTTTCGCTGGCTTCTTCTTTGCTGGAGTCTGCTGACATGAGCAGCTCACCAGTAGCAGTACTCCCAGAAGCACACACACTCCTTTGAACTCCATGCTGAGACCTGTTGAATGAGGCTGCTCCAACGGCTACGCTTGCAATTTATCCTCCTCTCTCTCTCTCTCTCTCTCTCTCTCTCTCTCTCTCTCTCTCTCTCTGTCTCTCTCTGTCTCTCTCCTCTTACTCACACCCTATCTCTCTCTCTCTCTCTCTCTCTCTCTCTGTCTCTCTCCTCTTACTCACACCCTATCTCTCTCTCTCTCTCTCTCTCGCTCTCTCTCTCTCTCTCTCGCTCTCTCTCTCTCACACACACACACACACACACACACACACACACACACACACACACACACACTCTCTCGCTCTCTCATCTCTCCATACAAGGAAAAATACTGAAGTCCAAAACTGCCATTTGCAGGAAAAACAATCTGAACTCAGGAGTCTTAAAGCATGGGGTGTGTTTGTGTATGTGTTTCATCTGGCCCCAGACGCTTCACATGGAGGGCCAGAACGAACCAGAACCAGGTCTGGAAAGCAGGTGGAGACTGGCAGATGATGAGAAGCAGTTACGACGTAACACAGTGCAGCTTTCATCAAAGTATATGAAAAAAGAAATAAACAAACCCTGACTCGCATGTTGAATAAATGCTTGAATAACTTGGCTAAAAAGACTAGTCTGACAGGAAAAAAACAGATGGAATACATTTTTTGGCCAAAAGGTGTTTTGGAAGTCTTTAGGTATGGCCTCATTTGGAAAAATCTTTGTTTTTTTGGCAGCAGTAAAGCACTGAAATTAAAAGCTCATTAATCATAACCTGTGAAGTAACTTATGCAGATTTGAAATACCTGTTTAGGTACTTATCCCTTATTTTAAGTTTTGTAACATTTCATAAACCATTCTCTGCACACGTTTTCTCGTTTCAAAATCTGCAGTGAGAGCTCTATCCATAAATAGGCGTTTGTTTTGGACCTGTCCACTCTCAGCCAGCGCACACACCCTGCAACAGTCTGAGGGAAGAGTGGATGTGATCCAGTCACATCTGGTCTTTCAGTAACACTGACACGTGGCAGAAACAAAAGGACGCAGAGAGACTGGACTTTCCCTGTGCATTTATTTAATTTGTCATAGCATTGCGTATCATCTTTGTTTAAAACTAGAGTTAACCACTCATGTTGCAGTTTACATCCATGTCTGTCTAGAATTTTGTCACTTCATTATTTTATCCTTTTAGACATTTGTGTGAAATTTTCACAACTGGCATGTGAATTCTTTAGTTATGGCCAAAAAATTGTTTTGTTAGGTCACAGTGACTTTTTTTTTGACCAGAGTTGGACATTTGTGCCAAATTTGAAGAAATTCCCTTCAGGCATCCCTGACATATCACATTCACGAGAATGGACCATATGGACAGACAACCCGAAATCATAACGCCTCAGTCCACAGCTGTCGCTGGCATGGAGGCGTGAATATCATGAACTTAAGCTTGGTGAGTGTGTAACAAAAGCACCAGGACATTTTAATGTTTTACAACTTAGCAAGTTATTTGTGCAAAAGACACTTCATCAACATTACTTGATGTTATATATATATTTTTTATATTATATAATGTCCGTAGCATACTTTTCATTTTTTATAGTCTTCATCATGAAATGCATCTGTACAGGATCTTTACACCAGATCTTACATTTTGGGGAGAAAATGGTTAAAACAGCAACACCATATTCACAGTGTTTCTACATTTAAATACAAGAAGGCCGTACAAATTTAAAGTTTTATTAGAAAATTCTGTATACATGTACAAACTACAGCAGCTACAGCAGTTGATGTTAACCAAGGAAGCCAACTTTCTGTCGCGTCTTTCCCAAACTCTCCTCCTGGCGCAGCAGCTTCATGAGTGGAGCATGAAGGGCCTTCCCGACCCGTTTACCTGCCTGGAGACAACAAAACACATAAGTACCTTTCTACCGCACAGCCTTTATTCAGGCGTAATCATATTCAAAAACCTGGAGAGAGCCAGATGGCTGAGGAGGAAGCACTTGACTCGCCTCTGTCATTTCAAAGACACTCTCTGGATCCAGGCTGCCTCCGCCCACCTTCCTCGTGCAGGTGACAGTGCCCTTGTGTGTGACAGAGATGATCAGACTCGCCACGGAGCAGGCCTTCTCCTGCAGAGTCACGTCCACTACGTGCCTGTGGCCCACCTGTAAACAAAAAATAATGTCAATGTCACGGTTTGTGTGATAAAAGGTTGTTGGTTTTTTTCACTTCTGAGTATCAGCAGGTGAGCTTACCTTGCACAACGTCACTATACAAGGAACGTTTTCTACATCGATTCTCATGCAATCATACGGGTCATCTGACAGCTCAATTTCCTTCGCTCCTTCCTCGTCAGCTGATATGTGGACTTTGGGAATTCTGTCAGTAAGGAAATCGGAAGAGTGTTTGTAAGCTTTCATTTTACTAAACAGGAATAAGAGGCATGACAGCTGGAAGAGATCGCAGGATATAGCAATCTGATCTTAAAGACCAGTATAACATCTCTCTTACTTTGTGTTGAAGAGAGCTGCCTTGATAGCTACCGAGATGGCATCGTACAGGTTTCCATCACACTGCAGGAGCTGTGGAAACACGTCAGTGGGTCACTCGGGCCAATCGCCATTGGTTGCATTGGCATACGCCAAAGTGAAAGACATCATCGGACGCTACCACTCACCAGCACATCCACATAGAGGACCCAGCAGTGTTCTCCTGCACTGATGCAGAGGCTCTTCAGGTCCACGCTGTGTTTGTTGTTGAAGACTTTGTAGAGTGTGTTACTCAGCTCCGTCCCCAGCTCCTCGCCTCCTCTGCCCTCAAACTCGGGGGTTGCATTGGCCGAGCTGATGATTAGAAAGAGAAAGCGAAACAATAAGCATGTGAAGTGACGTAGCGTCTGTTAGTCAGAGAGGTTTTATTCTTACTTGAGTCAGTGGGAATACTGGCTGACCCTGCTACTGTTCTCCACACATGTTTATGGATATAGTAGTAGTAATATGATAATATTTTCTTGGATGAGTCCATAATCACTGGGATGTGTTGGAGATTCAGCTCACGGGGAACTGATGATACAACACTACCTCCTTGTGGCAGGGTCTCCATCCAAACACTACCAAAAACTGGTTACAGGAAAAAATGTAAATAGGAAGTAGTTTCTGACATAGCCCATGTGTGGCTATTTTATTTATATACAGAAAAATCTGTATAAATCTGTATCATGACAGGTAATGATAGTGATATTATGATATAAAATTACATATACTTTTTTTTTTTATCCATATCACCTCCTAAAATGTGGTACGTAGAATGTCTTCATAACTGCTTTGTTTGGTGGCTAAATCTATAAAAAATAAGCCTTAGTTTATAAAAGAAATCCTCATAACTACGTGCACCGCACCTACCAGTCTACAAAGAATTCCAAGTAGCCTTCGTTTGGCACCATGGGCCTCGGTTTTCCGATGTCAGCCTTAATCCCAACTAGAACCGCTGTGTGGCCCTGAAAGAGAGACGGAACAGAATATTTAAGAAAATAACAAGTTATCAATCAGTCAACCGTCCTGATCAATTACAAGCAAAAATTAAGATAGTACACATTAGATAGATATAGCTCGAGGGAGTAACGTTATGTGCAAATAGAAGTGTTGACAAGGGACTGGGGGTGCACAGATGAAAAGTTCCAGAGCGTAAACTGAACTTCTGCTGTATTTATCATAGCGTTACGTTACCAGTGTGACTTTGGCGGAGCCGTCCGTGTTGGACACTACATCGGTCTCTATTTCCATGTGTCTGTAGTCCTCACAGCCTCTTCCGTCCACTCGTAAGTCATCCTGATTCAGAGAATCAACATGTCAATAAGACATAGCTAACGTTAGTTTTCCGCCGTTTTAGAGCACAAATCACCGTCCTGACATTTGTCGAAATATTTTTTACTAAAAGAGGTTGAGGGCTGAATATTAGCTGTGAAAAACTTACCCGTATACCGTGTAAGATGTACACCTTTTCAGCCTCGCTAACTTTTACTGTTGCCATAGTGTAAAAAGCGCTGATAGCATGTGTGTGTCGCGCTTCTTGTTACGTCATCAAAAGACGACGTAGAAGCCCAAGCATGAGTCCCACAATTTTTGCTCACCCGGATGTCCCGATAGTTCGTCCAAAAATGAACCTCCGGAAGATAGAGGACCCCGCCCAACCGGTGCAGATTGTGAATTATGTGACTATTGCGTGAGAGGGATAGGCTTTTAGAAAAATAATAACAATTTTGATACACTATTTTAAGATAATATGTTGCTTAATTTAGGAAAACATAACTCATTCTGTCGTATAACTTCAGAAAATCAGAGTTTCTGTCTGTAAAACGCGTTTCTATTGTTTTTAATAAGCATGCAGTGAAGCTGTAACTGATTTCAGATCTGTAAGTGTTTTTTTTTTTTAGCACCGCTGAGTCAGGCTTTATGGCAGTTTGGGCTTTGTAGTTGGCTCTTTGACAAAGTGGAACTGATCTTCGTCATGATGAATGAACATTTGGTTAGAGAGAATAAAACAGAAATTGGATGAAAAAAGACCCCACGTTCAGATTGTGGCAATGAATTTATGGCAATTTGACTATTTGTTAGGCTCAGCTACTACAGGCAAAGCTGGCAATTGTCCTGTTTAGTGCAAAACGTTTTTTAGGAATACACACCACTAGAAGAAAATATCAACCGACACGATAAGTGCCTCAAGGTGGGTCTCCCGGCTTCATTGAGGCCCTGTGTTGAGGCCCTGTATTGAGGCCTCAGCTGTGTATGGTATTAAAACAATCAGTTATTTCAGTTTTATGCTTACTTGATGCATATCCTTGTATTATCTGTGTTTAAAAACCCTGCCACAAAGCCAACCTAGCGCCAGGTCACATTGTTGAGTAGAAAAATGTATAAGAATTGCAAAGAAAGTGGAAGAAACGAGGAACCCGCCACCATCGTTTTTTTGCTTTATTTATTTATTAATTTACTTAAGTCAATGAGGAATTTTAATTTGTACTACACATTTTAACAAATCACAAAAACAGAAACATTTTAAAAATACATATACTTCTCTATTTCCAGAATGTTTGCATATTGACGACGGCTGTTTTTACATATAGCTAAATATTTTCGCTTTTCTCCAAAATCAGAAAAAATAGCGTTGTCATTTAGCAGATAGAGCAGCATCCAATCATTACGCATCTTTTTTGTTTTTATGATAATGGGCCTCCTCACAGTTTAATCTGTCCACGGAAGAATGTGTTGTTAAATGCAGTACAATGTGAAATGCACTGGGGCTGATAGAATAGCAGTTGAACTAATGATATGAACAGAACCCCCCAGTATCGTGTTTCTGCATTTAAGAAAGACAAATTAATGAAACTATCCCAAAATGAGGGCAGTGTGTATTGAGTCAACATAGTGGGAGACTCTGCTGCCTGATAGACCTCGCTCAGGGCACGAACACCCTCGGCTGAGAGTATCGGACTTCCTGCTTAGCTCTGCGCTGTGTTACCCCGCTGCACGCAAAGCTCTCTGGATCTCACAGAGGAGGAAGCAGTAGTTAGGTAACGGCCCGTTTTAGTGCTCGGTCCCCCGCTGTGATTAGCACACGAACGAGCTGAATTATCACCTCGTCGAAACCGAGGCGGCAGAGAACGCGCGAGCCGAGCAGCGGAGCATCTGACCGCAGATCGGTGAGGTTAGCTGGGATTGAGCTAACAGACGGAGCGGCGGAGGAGACATTTTGGTGTGTTTTTAACTTCCCAGGGCTCGAAACTACGCGAAGACTTCAAGGAACTTTTCTCGACAAACCTGGAGAGTGCGAGGTATGTTTTAAGAAAAACACAGTAGACTCTTGAAATACTTGAATATAATAATTACCGCTGCATGGTAGTTATCAGCTATGAACTAATGGAAGTCCAGATATGCTGGTCCATCTACCAGTTACTTCCTGGTCGAGTTGACAGCATGACCACTTTCTGGAAGTTAATTAATTATGGCCCTATGATGCCTTAATAACTGGGCATGACGATATCATTTCCCTTTTGGCTCACCCATATTTAGGGAGTTCAGAGGTCAATTTCGCTTGAGTCTTGCTCAAGGGCACTTCAGAGATTTTGACTTCAAAGTTATTGCTCATTAAGTTTTGTCTTATTTATCCTCCACTAAATCAAATCAACCAAGCTTTAAACGAGGGATCATCTTATCTCATCTCATCTAGTGTCATGCTAGTCTATGTTACTCTCCAGTGTTTTGCACTATTATAGTACTAATGTTACTTTAAAGCTGCAACTATTAGAAAGTCAAGCGTCCAGCAAGATATAGACCCAGATATTTGTTTCTCAGAGGTTGTTGGAGATGAAATTTGAAACACATCTTCACTTACTGATACTTGTCATTGCTGCTCATAATCATTAGTTGCAACCCTATACTAAAAGCTCAACTGAAACAGTTTTTACTAAATGTTTTATACTTTAGGGCTGTGATGTGAGATTGCATCATTTCATGTTTGAAACATTAATCGAATATTGAAATATTTGCAGATGAATTTTGTGATTCATTGACGAATCGTTTCAGCTCTGTGAAGTTGTCCCAACATACTTTGGTGTGTGTCTCTTATTCACGACTAAATCACATCACCCATTGATGTACTTTTGTAGGCTAACCCCGGAAGTTCCAATCCAGTGGGATTTTTCCGCAGAATTTTGGATTATTGCTGAAAATAATTTCTGTGGCAAACATACCTTTATGATACTGACACGTTTTGTTCACAAATGAGCACCACTATTATGATCATTGAAGCGTGACTGGAATCGCCAGAGGTGAAAAAGTTAGGTCATAAACTAACTACATCACGGTCACCATCGGGGTGACCGTAGCTAAGTGGAGAGCAGGGCCGCCTTTCAATCAGAGGGTCGGTGGTTCATTACATTACATTACATTACATTACAGTCATTTAGCAGACGCTTTTATCCAAAGTGACTTACAATTCAGTATCTATCTATACACCGTAGACGCAGCTACGGGAGCAATTTTGTTCGATCCCCGGCTCCTGCTCTACTAGTCTCATGTCAATGTGTCCTTGAGCAAGACACCTAACCCCAAAATTGCTCCCGTAGCTGCGTCTACGGTGTGTAGATAGATACTGAATTGTAAGTCGCTTTGGATAAAAGCGTCTGCTAAATGACTGTAATGTAATGTAATGTAATGTCACATGAGTGTGAGTATACACAATGAGGCTGTGAAGGCGGAGTCCGCCTTGATGACGTTTTGTCGTCTCATCTAGCCGCTTGATAGCAAACAGCCTTTTTTATGTAATGTAAAAGCTTAAAATTTCACCATAGGGGTATCTACTGTCGCATATCGAGGCGAACAAGAAGTGCAAATATTTTGACTTATTTACGGGTTTTAGGACTCATTCCTGCACCGCTCTACAAGGACTGCATGCCAATTGGCCAAGTTCAATGTTCACACACTGGTTGCTAATTTTACTTCCAACATTCTGTGACAGTCAGGAGTTTTAGTTTAGTTTGCAGCTGCAAATATTAGTATCTTATCTTATAGCTTATTATCACATTTTATTTTGAAACCAGCTGTAAAAATGGCGCCTCCACAGTATTTAGACATAAATTCTGGCCGCTGTGATAGGAGAAACTTGTGTATTGATTTCTCTGTAGAGTATTACTGACACCTTATTATTGACACCTGTCAATCAGTATCTGGTTTCATGTAGTTAATCCACTAATACCAAAGAATTTGGCAGGGTCACACAACTCTGTACACTAAAACCAAGCTCTCAAAATGTGTCACTAAAACCAATCCAAGTGAGATTAGAAGTCGTTTGCTCTGTAGATTGCCAGAGGAGGTTATCAGTAAAGTGAAATCACATTAGAGTGTTAATTAACTCAACAGGAGGTCAAATCCAGCCGCCTCTCATCTCTTCATCACATCTCTCTTCGTGCCTCTCATCCTGCCATCAGTCAGTGCGTTCAGTTACTTTGAAATGCATTCTAGCAGTAGGGTATCAAACATACCCATGAATCATTAATTGAATATCCGACTGTGCCGCGCATACATTTTGAATCAGGGAGTCCCTGTTACAGTGTAAATCACATAGCGTATCTAATCTTACAGTACTGCAGGGGCAGCGTTCTGGTAGCATTTCAATACAGAAGCTATTAACCGTTGTGTCTGTGGGTCGACTCAAGAGAAAAGGAGGCTGTTCTGTAAAGCGTCTGTAACAATCAAGCCATTCAGTTGTTATTAAAAAAAAAAAAGAGAAATCTATAGACTCACTCTCCAGTCTACCAAAAAAAGACACTATTGACTTAGTCAGCGTTGATGAACTCTGGATTTGCAGTTAGTTTCGCTCGAGGTCTTTCATCACTTTATTTTAGGAAGTCCTATCTTGTCCAATCATCTGCATTTTCAGTAAACCTGTTTTTTTCAGGGCCATCTAAGCTTCTTTGTTTCCAATGGAGTGAGACGTTAAAGCAGTGCAGATAACAATTACAAGTCGTTATCAAGCGTCCTGCGTGCCCGTCACCGGAAACACGACTTTCTTGAAATGGGCTACTCCCCCCAGCTGAATCGTATGTAAGCTGGTAAACAGTCACATGAATCATGAATCATCAGCCGTTAGCTTGACTGGTGAAGCTAAACCTGTTTAACAAGCGTTGTCCAAGATCTTGTAATGAAATTGTAAAGTCTTACAGTGACTTTATAGATAAGGGGAAAAGCCTAAATAATATATATCCTCTGCTCACAATTTGTGTGGCAAGTAGGTCTGAGGAAGTCCTCATTTTCAAGTTGGGATTGTGACACCTCACCTCAAATTGGGAATATAATTGTGTAAGAAATTAATTAAATTCAATTTTTTGTTGTATTATCCAATTATTTTTTGAGTTTTAGACTAAAACAAAGCATCATATTGTGTAAAAAAAAAGAAAAGAAAAAAAAAAAGATATATATATATATATATATATATATATATATATATATATATATAGCTGCTGGTGAAAAAATGTCCCCTTGTGGGATTAATAAAGTAACTATCTATCTATTTATATTTACTGTATATATTGTAATCTGCATAGTGTCAACAAACTAATGCTGCTTTTAAGGCAAGCTAAGTTTCATACACAAAGATGATTTAAAGTGCTTTACATTAAAGCGTGTTCAGCTTTTCTCTGTCTTTGATGGCAGCATTATGAAGGAGCTGAAGATGCTTGAAAATATAAAGAAGCATAAAATGAAAATACTAAAGTACAAGCACCCCAAAATTGTGCTTAAGTACAGTGTGTGTGCAAATATATTTAGTGTGACTACCACTGGAGACTAGCCGGATGGTTCGCCTTCTAGTGAAAGTGATACTCGCAGACACACCAGATCTCCAACAATGACCTCCCATTGCGCCTGACTCCTGCTGGGTGGTGACAAGCGTGGTGAAAAGGGTCAAGAGGCTACGCAGCAGGGTTTGGGTCGCGCCTACTGCATTTTTAAAATAGCCATTCTAACCACAAAGTTGTTTTTTATCAAGACAATGCCCACATTTTCGAGTTGAATTGCTGGAATTGTTGCAGTCGGAGTATTATCTGAACCTGTCTATATTCAGAGAAAGCTTTGATTTATTCCATTCCAAACGTGCCATAGAAACTCTGTATCGTTTTCATTCCTGTCCTCGGGGGAAGCCTCCGTAACTGTTATCGCTCAGTTAAGCCTTATGGATATACTGAGTCCTCAGGAATGACCAACTTCACTGCACTCAGTATTAACTCAGTTTTTAGGGAGGAGACGGGCACATAGACTGGTTTTAGTTCCAGTCTATGTTATCTGCATATAAAGGGAGGCCTATTTTTGGTTTTCTGACATTTCCCCCTTTTGAAGTCTCATCATCTTCGTCTTCACACTCTCAGATCTGCCCAATTGCTTATTCATAAGGCTCGGACACAAACCTCAGGCCCCCGGTGCAGCTCGGGACAACTGGGGAGGCTGTTTAGTTGAAGCATTGTTTTGGTTCACTTTTAAGGCCAAATGGTGAATTGCAGTTTCTGAATCCAACAACGACGTTTTCATGTCACCACCAGCTGAACCTGGGTGGTTTGTTTGGCCTCTTGGGATGAGGCCAATCACTGCTTGTTCCTCCTTCAATTAATCCTGCTGTGTATTGTCCTCAACCTCACTTGCAGATTCAATCTGTGGACTTATTAACTGTTATCTTTGTTCATATTCCTCGAGGATGTAGAACACTTGTTAGATAGTTCGCACAGACTCTTAATTGTTGTGGTACAGCACTCTTACACTGGGATATTGCTGCAATGCAGTAAGGACACTTATATAGAGCAGAGACAGTTAGTCAATTAGTAGATTGAAAAAATAGGTAAAGACTTGTTATGTACACAAGTATGTGAACAAATATGTATAAAAAGCACTAATTACCAACAACAAAATACAAAATTTGAATAAAACAAAACATTATATACAAATCAAGTGTTTTATGTAATACAAATAGTGCAAACAAATAAATATTGAATGGATATTCATGGACTGTATGATTATGTGTATGTAAACATATATCCTGTACAGTGTGTGGGATTTACATTGACAGTGACAGATGATATGTACATTTAAAAAAAAAAATGGTGCATTAAAAACTGTAAAATCTATAATAGCAGCAGTGTTACAAGGTTATTGACAATGTATGACTGATTTAAGTGCTCATCTGAGCGACGGCCTGCGGGAAGAAAACTGTTTCTGTTTGTTTTGGCATGCAAAAATAATTGTTGTTACACTGATACCTTCCTACATCCAAATCCCTCACCTCATTCTCCGATTCCTTTCTTTCATTTTCTCCGCATCTCTCTGCTCCCCCTCTTCCTCTCCATCTGTCCCTCGCCACAGCATGCGGTCGGAGCCCCGGGCGTTGTAGGATGAAGAGCCCGGCGCATCGCACCAGGGACATCGAGAGGCAGGCTGGCTACCTGAGGCCCGAACACTGCGCCCCTCCCCCGCCCCGCAACGGCTCCGGCACCATGTGGTTCATCCGCGACGGCTGTGGCATCGTGTGCGGCGTCATCACCTGGTTCCTGGTCTTGTATGCCGAGTTTGTGGTGATGTTCGTCATGCTGCTGCCGGCCAAGAACGTCATCTACAGCCTCTTCAACGGGGTGATCTTCAACGGCCTCGCCATCCTCGCCCTCGCCTCTCACGCCAAGGCGATGTGCACAGACCCGGTCAGTCAGACTCTGATTGGGTTACTTTATAGGAAAAAAGCTGAATCAAACACAGGCTGTAATACATCTTCGTATAAATTGTCTATAAATACTGTAAGAAAGATACAAGTTAAACTTGTAAATGTTTTTTTTTGTAGCTTTTGCAGATGCATGTGAATCTGATTTTATTACCTTTTGATATTTCAGGTGATTGCATCCTCATGTGGTCTTTATCCTTTAGGAAATTTGTGTTTAATCAAATTATCATTGATATACAGCAAACCTGGAGCAGTGTGGTATTCCAGCGTAGAAATACTGTTTGGTTCCGGTATAAGTTGGGACCCACTGCTAATTTTTTACCTTGGGCCACCTACTGGCTTGACTGTAATTGTTTCTTTGTTATGTTTTGTTCCAGCGTTGTAATCTTGGCAAGTTGAGTGATAAAACCAAACCATGCATTTTTCATTTTTCACATTTTTTTTCTTTGCTGTGAAGAAGAAAGAAGATCCTGCAGCTAAATGAATGACAAGGAAACAATGTAAAATACAATTGTATTCTATGTCAACTCATTTTCTCTCTCTCTCACTCACTCACTCACTCACTCACTCACTCAATCACTCTCTCTCACAGGGAGCTGTGCCTAAAGGGAACGCTACCAAAGAATTCATCGAAAGCCTGCAGCTCAAACCAGGACAGGTGGTGTACAAGTGTCCCAAGTGCTGCAGCATAAAGCCCGACAGAGCGCACCACTGCAGGTACGGCCACACTGAATGCGCATATTGTGAGGGAAGATCGCAAACTCTGCAACTTTTAGGATGTGGGTCCGGGCAATTACAGTGTTCTGCTGAAGTCCGCAGCTTACAGAGGAAAAGCCCTGTCCTCATCTGTGTTTGCTCCTGCACCGGCGGGTCTCCTGCCTCCTCTGTGTGCGTTTTATTTTGAGTAGCTGTGGAGCTTTTCCCCTGCAGTTGGATGATAAGGAGTTCCCTCTGTCGCTGCTCAGTGGGTTCCCTGGGGATCTCGAGGCATGAAAAGCAGAAAAACACTGCAGCGTAATTGAATTGTAGAGCCAGTGAGTCATTCTGTCTCGGTGGGATAATGTCAGTTTGAATGAAATAGATGATTTTGTTTTTATGAGTCATTCTTGTTGGTGGTTAAGATGATGACACCGAGATGATACACTTGCATCTAATGACCCATAAGAATAATATACTCCACGCAAGAGACAGCAGCTTTTTAAATATAGCTTTTGCTCAGAAAGTGCACAAACAAAACACACAAATAGATGGAGTGTGACTTCCTGCTTTGTCAGTTGATAGATTGTAAGGGTGCCAGACCATCGACAGTCCAGTCATATCACTGTCATATGTCAACACAACATATTTATTATTCCATTTCGTCATCTTTACCTTTTATATTCATGTGTCCACAGTGTGTGCAAACGCTGCATCAAAAAGATGGACCACCACTGTCCCTGGGTGAACAACTGTGTCGGAGAGAACAACCAGAAATACTTTGTGCTCTTCACGGTGAGTCCTTGGAACACCGGAGCCCTGATGTTACCACGCAAAACAATGTCTTATTTTTGTTGCACACAGTTTTTTAGAAATAAGCCAGTACAAAGAACACGCAAGAACAGCAAACACACAGATGATCAAGAAAAACGCTGAATACGGGTTAACGTAACAGAAAAATGTTGTCCGCATGCAGGTCAACAGGCTCATTCTCATGTCATCAAAAGGGCTGTCCCCGTGCCTCACATCTGTTTATTGAAAGAATCTTATCTGAACACCAAATCTTATGCTTTGTTATGCTCTCTCCCCCCCCAGATGTATATTGCACTAGTATCCTTCCATGCGCTAATCTTGGTTGCCCTCCATTTTGTGTTCTGCTTTGAAGAAGACTGGACAAGTAAGTGATATACTGACGAAGTGGTTGCTACATTTCCAGATTCAGTGAGGGGCCGCGCTGTTTTACCAACATCCAAGTGTGCAGATATGGCTGATTATACTCCAAAGAGACGAGTCGTGGCTTATAATTTGACGGTCAAATGTCACTGTGACCTCACAAATCACATTTGTGGCTTCTAGAAGTCATATTGCTAATTATGACAATTTCACACAAATGTCTAAAAGAATGAAATGATGAAGAGGTTACGTTTTGGACAGACATGGATGTAAACTGCGACTTTACTGTTTGGCGGAGGCATACGACCACAAGGCTGTATTTGTAGTTAACACGAGACATCTCTCTCTGCTCTCCTTCCCTCTCCAGAGTGCAGTAACTTCTCTCCCCCAGCAACGGTCATCCTCCTCATCCTCCTCTGCTTCGAGGGTCTCCTCTTTCTGATCTTCACCGCAGTCATGTTTGGGACCCAGGTCCACTCCATCTGCACCGACGAGACGGTGAGTGAAAACGGCTATATAGCAATTCTGACTTCCCAAAATAAGAATTTATTCTGTCACTAAATCGGAGCAGAGATGAAAGCAGGAGCAGGTAGTTCACTTACTGTATAGCCTCCAGGTAGGTTGGGATTAGTGCATTTTCATAAAACATATCCGCTCAAACCACCTACGACGATGACTCACGTTTTTAATATTCACTCCAAACATCATCTATTCCAGTCCATTTCAGTCTAATGGGGCTTGTAGTTTTCTGCCGTGTGTGTGTGTGTGTGTGTGTGTGTGTGTGTGTGTGTGAGTGTGTGAGTGAGTGTGTGAGTGAGTGTGTGAGTGAGTGAGTGAGTGAGTGTGTGAGTGAGTGAGTGAGTGAGTGAGTGAGTGAGTGAGTGAGTGAGTGAGTGAGTGTGAGAGAGACGTTCTTTGACATCAGGAAACGCTGAGAGTGAGTCACCCTAACCCTGATTAAGATTAGCACTTATTGTATTCATACTAGCTTGTTGCACTTATTGTATTCGTATTACTTTTTTTTTTGTTTCTGCACTGTACTTTGGCTCTGAGTTATGCTCTGCTTCATGCTCTTAGATGCTCGTTTGGAAAAGGAGATGTACTTATAACTTCTGGTGACTAGTAGTTCTCTTGAATACCTATGTTGAATGCAGTTATTGTAAGTCACTTTGGATAAAAGCGTCTGCTAACTGACTGTAATGTAATGTAATGTAAGACCTCTGACTTCTCGGGGGGGGGGGGGGTTGACCTCTCTGCAAACCCCCCCCCTCCAAAACAATACAAAACACGCTTCATTTTGAATCCTTCTCACTGGTTAATTTCTGCTGGTACATTAAAGATTTTCAACATGCAGCTATGTCCAGCTTTGAGTCAGCACTGGAGACTCACATCTTCTCGTGCTTGTCACATCTTTTAACCGCAGGGTATCGAACAGCTCAAGAAGGAGGAGAGACGATGGGCCAAAAGGTCCAAATGGATGAATATGAAGGTGGTGTTTGGTCACCCGTTCTCAATAGCCTGGATGAGTCCCTTCGCAACACCCGATCATGGCAAGGCGGACTTGTACCAGTACATCGTGTGAAAGCTGGACGTCTAACCGAGCTCTGCTGCTGTGGACTTCCTGGTCTGCCCCTCCTATTGGCTGGACCACGACGAGCATGAACTCCTCTTAGCCACTTCTACATTTTCTTTCGTTTGTGGATATTATCGATATTTCAGGGTGTTCCGTTGTAAGCTACGTTGTCGAAATGTTTATTTAACAAAACAAAAAACAACCTTCACCTTCTTTCTATTTTAATGTTTCCCTCTTGATGCTGACTGAGATTATCAAGGTGCTGCTCTGCAAAAACAAGAAAGAAAAAACATCTCTAACTAAGCTGCGACAACTTGACAAGAAGCACTTAATAAGAGTCGGTGAAACGGCACCAAGAGACTGACTGTCTTCCTGCGGTATGTCTGATAATTTCCTGCTATCAAGACTAAACAATGTGAATGCAAAACTGAACTCCAGAAGGTTTTTGCAGTCCGGGTGCCAAGACGGTCTCCTGGTTTTGTCTTTCTGTAAACGCTGTCGTGATCCCGTCACTTCTTCATTTGCTGTATTCTTGTCGATGCAAGAGTCTTTTGCTGAGCGCTGCGGATGATTTGCCTTAGAACAGTGCATTAGTATTTTTAAAAGACATTTCTATTATTTTGCCTTAATGTGACAGTCAGGGTGAGACAGGATCGCATTGGTTTAGTGCTATTTTAAATTAGTTTGTTGTGTCTTTCTTTGGTGCCGGATAGGTGGATTAGTTCAGGTCATCTAAGAAATGTATTGTGAGACTGAATTTGATTTGATTTACATATTTTTATTCGGCACTAATTCCCACCTATCTGGCACCCCACGAAACCTGAATCAAATCATATTTGAGAACAGTTTAAAGAGCTGTGAGGGAAGTTTAAAGGCTATAGGACAGAAAGTTAGAATCTTAAAGATTTCAGTCTTGGTTGATGTGGCAACACCCGTGGTTACCAGTGGTGACAGCAAGTGCCATTTAATGCTACAGTCATACTTACAGAAGAGCAGCTGGTGACCTTGTTAATGGTGTAGCCAGACAAGCTCACATTCATGCCACAAGCAACCACAATCTGATTTCATGCTCGAGATTTTAAAATGTGGAAGGAAACCCTCTTAGCGAGGCTGATATCAATGAGGTGAAACTAAAAACAGTAACGCTGTGACTTCATTATGCGTGTGAAGGTAATTTGAATGTGGCATGAGAATGGAGTCCACCACTAACAAAGAAAACCACTATAGAAGTAATAACTGGATGTATTGGACATAAGACATTGAACGGCTGAAATAGTGCCGACCATAAGTAGTATCGAAAAGGTTTGAATTCATGGAAATCTTTAGGATTCTAATTTAAAACATGTGATACTTAACAGGTAAAGTGTTGTTTCTCGTCCAGGAGGCATTACGGCTTGTAACATCAGTCGGTTTTTCAAACCAGCGGTTAGTTTGACCAGTGTCCTTTATTTGACTGTTTGGCAACTCTGTGTGTAGTAAATCCAGCCAACCTCTTTGCTTTATAACTATTTTGATCACAACCACCAGCTTGGATAGAAAGTCAGGGAATAAAAGCAATACACATTGCTGTCTGAATGCACTGACCCTAAGTGTAATTCACTGGCTCTCAATTGATGGACTTTGCTTGTGGATAATCCAGTTTGTCATAGATTGCAGTTGTGAGCCTGAAGAGAGGGAGAAAAAGCCTTACAGGATAAAATGCTGGTTGAAATTTAGGCCGGAGGAAGATGTTTACTGAGGCCTGACGGACCACGTTAGAAATGCACATTTTTAAAACTGTTGCTGCTGTGGACGGGTACCGGACCAGCCAGTGTGAGGAGAATATTTTACCTTTGGTGATGAGAGTTTGGTTCGGATAGGAAATGGGCCACTTCAAAGCATTTAACACTAAAATGCCTTTTGCTCAAATGTGTTCGAAAGCCTTACTGTATTTATAAAATGTGCTTGATGATGAAAGGACATATTTGAACATATATGTTGCCAAATTTAATGCTGAATGATTGGTTACCATTTCAAGAGTAGACCATAATCAAGTGTGACATTTTCTTAGGCTTTTAAAAATCACTGGAGTTTTTAAAAAAATATTATGATACGGAGATGCAGCGGTTGCTATCCAGTTTACACATACAGTTCACCAGCTTTCTTCTTTTTTCTCAAATTGTTTGATATATTCTTCGCGGTCCGGTAGGAATACCATTTGTAGTACTTACTATGGACCACATGATGTTTTTTTCTTTCTTTTTGACTGTGGTATTTGTTTAAAGGGGAATTAAATAAAACAGTAAGTATGTGACACAACTTTCTATAAGTTTTGTGGATATTTTATTGTCTCGGTTGATCAGTTTTTTTATATTTTAGAAAATAAGGTTTTATGCACCCTTTAAATTCCAGGACAAATTTGATACTATAGTGTCAAAAAAACTGTAATGAATATATTCTGACATAAAAATATATCGTGTCTGATTTGTGCTGTAAATACACTTTGTAATTTTGCAGCTCATTAAAAACCTCACTAAAATGTTTGAAAATATAAAACAAATGCCTTTACAATTTCTTAATTTGAATGGTTGCTTTCAGTACAGATTAGTACAGATTAGTGAATGACTGAATGATTTTTGCTGTGAATGTAATTTGACTTCCCAAAGTCAGGAGAATTGCAGTTTATCATTAGAAAACATCTCTAGAAAGGGATTCAAACCAAGTATAATATTGTATAAATACCCTTTAAATGGTTGCCGTTTTTTACAGATGCATGTTGTCGATGGATAAAATAACTAAGGTTGTGCTTTTTGACAGATTTGGACACTTTTGAATTCAGGGATGGAAACAAAAGTATATATTTGATACTGTTGTGTCAAACATTATGATAAAAAATAACATTCTGTTGTAATTGCAGAACCATGTTATTATCTGCCATGTAACTGGACTGCAAGGCATCCGAAGAGGCTTTAAACTGATTCCATTTTTACAAGAAGCGTTTAAAGGAAGGGAGCTGGTCTAATGGAGCATCACCGTGGAAGTAGATGTAAACTTGCTCAAGGCTAATGCTCTTCATTAGACGTTACTGTGTTTGAATGCAAAGAGAGGACACTGAGCTAAATGAGTACAAAGACCTTGTTTGCTGCAGGAAAAGACAAACCATCACATCTTTGCCCAGTTGAATACAGGTGCACTGTCATTCACATTTAATTCAATCTGTATGGAAGTAGAATATCTCTGAAAAGCTCCTCTGTCTGAAGAACAAAGCTGTCATGAAGACGAACTTAACATACGACAAGACACAAATCTTGTTTGTCAGATGAGATGTTTATTTAATAATTCTGTAATGTCTCTTCTCTCTGTGAGGATGGAAATTTACACATCCGTTTAAGTGTTTCCTATTAACACAATATATTTACACTTTTACAAATGTTTTTCACATAATCCGTAAGACACATTATGAACAGTTTATATCGGAGAAAAAAACAGTCACTCCATCTAATCAAACTGTCTTGATTTGTTAAAAAGTCTAACATAATGTTAAATTTGTCCTTGCAGCAGCCTTCAGATTGAAGCGATGACTGATCTGCACATATTTTAGGTTAAAGAGTGCCAACAAACTACTGGAAAATCAGTCTCTTTTCCATTATACTACCAAGAAATAGGTCAAAACTTTACTGATTCAAAAGTGCTGAAAGATTTGCTGTCGTTTTCTTGCAGTGCAGCACATGAAGTCGCCGATGTGACACGCGCCTTGTTGGGTGAACTTCGTGTTTGAGTGGTTTTCTAATCTCTCTGTACGACCACATCTACAGTTTATGTGCACACGGATATAAATACATCACACCTTAGGGCCATGCGGCTGTCACAGAGCTATAAATGTGGCTACTGCAAAGCTCCGACTGGTTATATTACAGTGAGAGTGGGTTCACAGGTAGATGGTTTACCCTCGTATCATGCCGTTAGCTGGAGGAAAAGCCAGGCATCAAAAAAACCTTCGGAATCAAAAGCACAGATTAAAGATATGTTAAAAATAGTTTGACATTTTGGAACATACACTTCACATTCACTTACTTGCTGAGAGTTAGATGAGAAGATTGATACCACTCATGTCTGTATGTTAATATGAAGCTACAGCCAGCCGCCAGTCAGCTTAGTTTAGCATAAAGACTGGTTAAAGGGAGACACGGCTACCTGTCAGCTAACTGCCTACCAGCATCCCGAAAGCTCACAAATTAACACATGTTCTTATCACATTACACGTGTTATTCACACCAACTATTCTACATAAAAATGTAAAATTGTGGTTTATGTCCCAAACTATTTCTTGGCCAGTCTCGGGTTACCTGGAAACTGCTCCCAGCCAAGAAATAGTCTGGCTTAAAACCTCCCATGAAACCACAACTTGATGTTTCTTGTATATCTTTCTGGTATGAACAAAGCTATACTGGTTGACTTAGCTTAGCATATAGACGGTAAACAGGAAAAAACAGCTACCAAGATTCACCTAGCAGCACCTCTAAAGCTCACTATATACTGTAGCAGGTTTATTTAATCAGCTGGTTGCACGGCGAACCTCACAGTGCTTTTACACTTTATTTAACAAACTATATATACATGTTCATTAGAGATACTGGTAGGCAGACTTTATTACATTTGGACAGAACCAGCCTAGCCTTTTTTTCAGTCTTGACGCTAAATTAAGCTAAGCTAAGCTAAGCTAAGCTAAGCTAACTGGCTGATAGCTCCAGTTTCATATTAATCGACATGAGAGTGGTATCAATCTTCTTATCAAACTCTCAACAAGAAAGCGAATAAGTGTAATTTCCCCCCAAAAGGTAATGCAACACACCCAGGATGTGACTGGGAGGCACAAACAGCTGAATTCACTTCAGCGTGGCTCGGAGTGATATCCACTGCTGAAGCCAGCCTTTAGCTTGAGTGTTGTATAATCACATTCTCACTGCAGTCACATTAATAGGGATGCATGTAAATCACATGGTACAAAACCTGCACAGCAGCGGCTGGAAGGACATCTGATATATTTGTGCGTTGCTGCTGTGGAATATTACACACAGGCATAATAGCTACCGTTACGCATTCATATTTTGATATGTATCCAAACAACTGCAAAGTGTGATCACACAATACTGTTCAATAATGCATTAGGCAAACCACTGTATACTACAGTATGCTTACTTAGCTTGATTCATGCTTACAGAAACGTCCCTCTAGCAGCATGTATTGCCATTGCCTATGCTCAATTATCTATGCTCAAAGCTTCCTCGCTGTTCCACACATCACAGTGTTATGAGATTTAAAGGAAGTCTAATGTTACTGCAAACGATGGGCGATGGACAGGATAATGGATAATCAGAAACGCAGAGCGCATAAAAGCTCAACAGGCAATCAAGAGGCCATGTGATGTCTCTAACGCTGGAGAGACAGTTTGGACATTTAATCACAAGATTGTGTGTTTAATAACAAGAAGCAGCTTACAGGGACGTCACTCTGATATGGACTGACGCTCCAGGTTGCTTTGGTGTGAGATATTTTGAGTTTAGGCCTCAGTAGGAACGTGCACACGTCTATCATAAAGTGGAGGAGCAGCTCCCTCTGAATCAAAACATGTGTCCTGCTCGTATCTTGAGGTTCAAGCTGTCAAGAAAGACAAATAAGAGAAAAAAAGAGCCTGGCACGAGCCTTTCAGCACTACATTAGTATTATTACTTGTGAAAATATGAGTTCACCTCGTCAGCTAAGTGCTTCATTCATTATTATTTGCCTTGAGCATGCATAAAATGCAACGTCAGTGTAGGATGTTTACAGTGAGTGTCAGAGTAACTTAAGGAAATGTGAGAATTAAGAAAGCTTTGGTGATCTGACGGCTGCGATATATAATGCACAGGCTGAGTAATGGTGACATCAAAGTACATGATGCCATTTGCCCATTGCTCATGAACAAATATATATATATATATATATATATATATATACTCTATATATATATATATATATATATATATATATATATATATATATATATATATACTGTATACATAGTTTTATCTGTCTCCTCCTTTAAAGGTATAGCTTTAGAAATGCACATATTCACTTTCTTGCCGAGAGTTTAATACCACTCTCCTGTCTGCCCTTTAAATATGAAGCAACAGGCAAGAGATGGTAAGTTTAGCTTAGCTTAGCGCAAAGACTGGGTTGGGGGGAGAGCTAACCTGTCTCTGCCGTAAGATAACATTTGTCTAATCCATATGAAAACTGAATTGTAAAAAATGGATGTTGGAATTAAACAAACAAGATCAAACATGTTGATTTATGAGCTTTAAATGTGCTGGTAGGCAGAGTTTGTTAGCTTCAGACGGAGCTAGGCTAGCCGTTTCCCTCTTCCACTTGTTATGCTAAGCTAGGCTAACCAGACGCTGGCACCAGCTTCATATATACCGTACAGACATAAGAGTGGCATTAATCTTGTCTAACTCTCAGTAGGAACGCAAAGAAGTGTATTTCTCAAAATGTATTAATTATTCCCTTTAGTCTACTCTTTTCCCTTCCTTCTCATCTGTTCTGTTAGCTCATGAGTTGTTGTGCTGCCGTTGACTGAAAAACTCCCCAAACATAACGTAAAGCTAGTATAATTTTTGCTTCATTGGTGTGGTCAAAGATGATTTTAGAGCGTCTGCTTGGCGCAGGCATCCATTAGCTTGTCTCCACTAGCCAGACTGTAGCTGTGTCATTGCCATACTGGCTAAAGGCCAACATCTCCTCTGATTTTAGAACAGTGTTTCTCTGCCTACATGCGAACAAAACTAACAGATAAATAGTAACATTACAAATAGAGCATTTTTTCTTTATCAGGAAGGATGCAATATAAGTGGCATTTGGTTAATCAGGAAAGAATTCAGTCAATAAAACTAGTAATTGGGGGAGGATTAACTACCAAACTGGAAATTCTTCTCATAAGATCTCACTTTTCTTTGGCTAGATGTTGAAATCAGAGGAGATGCCGACCTAAAACACACCTCATTCCACAGCCAGCCGGAGCCAGGCTGAACTCTAGTGGAGACAAGACATATTATTCGTCCTTGGCGCCTGCGTCGTGTTGCCCATCCTGGGGTGAAACCCTCTGCAGCACCAACAGACCGGAGAAGGTCAGGGAGATCCCGACCCACCACAACGTTATCTGGGCTTCACCAAAGATTAGCTGGCCCAGAAAAGCCTGCAGGGAGCGAAAACAAAATCCAGGTTTCTTCATTACAAAGTAAATCAGTCTCTACAATTTCATTCAAATAACCGCCAATAAGGGTACCATCAGGGGATATGTCAAACAAGGAATTGAACCTTGACAAAAAATTCCTGTACAAGGCCTAAATCACTGCGACAGGTTATTTCTGAATATAGCCTATTTTCTAAATGAATGCAGCTTATATAAGGATGAAAGGTCACTGTGAAATTAACTTCACTACAGTTCTCAATTATGCTTTGAGGACAAGTGGCAGCAGACTACAAGGGTGTGTGGTAGGTCCTGTGAGAGAGACTGTTACTTACGGAAGATATGAAGTTGGAGGCGGTGGTGGTCACAGTGGTTTGGGTGGAGGAAGAGGAGTACCTGAGTGCTTTGGCGAGAAAGGTCCACATCACAGCATTGCAGGTGAAAAGCAGCCCGCCACACAGCAGCCTCAGAGGGATATGAAGCTGAAGAACAAAAAGAGAACTTAATGGCAACTGATTTGTGTCCTGCTTTAATGCAAAAGCATGTGCACTCTGCAGTTTTACATTGTTATATATACAAATGCAAGTTTACGTCGCATTTTCATGTTGCGGTTGCTGGAAGTGAAGCAACTGTTAGTCTACCTACTTTATATTCAAGTAGTTCAATTTGTAACAATTCCTTGTTCTTTGTGTGTAAAATCCAAATCTGCAAAGCAGCTAGTAACTTGTGGAGTGAAAAGTACAATACCTCCCATTGAAATCTGGTAGAATTATGAAGTATCATACAAATGCAAGTACAGGGCCTTGCAAATTGTACTTCCGTATAGTATTGAGTAAATATACTTAGTTACATTCCACCACAGCAAATATCATTGTAAAGAATACATTATATCAATGACAGTATTTGAATATATCAGCATCACATTACATTCATGATTTTGTCTATTATGATGTTATATCAGAGGGTGCATATCAAGAGCTTTTGTGTGGTGCTTCTACCTGCACACCTTTGCTGTTTTAAATATCCTCCAGATTAAATGGGGTTCTACCGTTTAAGGCTCCAGGTTGCTGTCTGCAGATGTTTCTGACATCACCGTGTGACGTATGCGCACAGCGTGAAGGTCACACCGTGGACTCTATATAGGGTCACATACGACACCTGACCCCCCCTTTATAAAAAAACAACAACCCTCCTCTCTTCACAACCACGCCGAGACGAGTTGCTTAAAAAAATAACGCGATAACACGCGTACACACTCGGGACGAGCTGCAATGTCATCCGGCACGCGGACACGGCACGAGAGCGCAGCTGCCGCAAGGGCTCCCCCACCCCGCGCGATGCTGCTGCCGCCGCTGCTGATGGTGCTGATGCTGAGGGAGTCGGGTAGGAGAGGCGGACGGGGATAACCCCCCAACTTCCTCCGCGAGAGATCGCCCCGCTCGCAGGCGCGTACGCTGCATTATTCACAGCGCCATCCTCACTGTAAATAATTAACTCAAACTGTGGAGATGCCTCACCCGGTCGCAGGCGGTAGTTTCGTCCGCTTGTCTAAATTTCCGCTGCTCTCCCCACGTCCGGAGTCCGGTTTCGCAGACTCCCTTCAGGTAGTCGGCTCCGAGGGACAGTTTGGCCGACGACGACGCCACGGCCCCGAGGAAACCCGCCAGCAGTGCATAGAAAACTCCCGGGAACATGTTGACGATGAGCCGAGGCACATTATCTTCTAATCCACCTTTTACATTTCTGATGCTGCTGCTGCTGGTCCGCGTTGAGCTGCCTGCCTGGTTCGTGTGTGTGTGTGTGTGTGTGTGTGTGTGTGTGTGTGTGTAGCACGTTTTCCTGCACTGTCTACAGACAACCGTCCGGTGGCAGTCTCACAACACATGGTCAACCCGTAGTAGCGCTGTGGTTGGAGTAAAAAGACCCCTGTTGCATTCTGGGAGAAGTAGTTCCATCATTCTATAACCTTAACTGAATGAGTGATGACTTTGAAGCAGCAGTAAGGTACCTCCAAACATAATGAAATCCTGATAAACCACAATATATGGCCTTAATTAGATATTTTGGTTGGAAGAGATTAAGCAGATCATCAATAGACAGTAAATTGAAGTACCCTATATTCTTCTTTGCTAAAGCCTAAGAGGCTATACTGGGTGGAATAGAGGACAATCAATGCTAATCTAATGTCCTTGTGTTTGGGCATAGGCTACGACAAAGTCTGACTTCAGTTGATCCAGACCTCTGTTCCCTGCAGCATACTGATGAGCTGCATTATGAAGGCTCATTACATTAAAACACACCAGGTATAAGAGGGATAGATGGGTAAGAGTGTGTGTGTGCGTGTGTGTGTGTGTGCGTGTGTGTGTGTGTGTGTGAGAGTGTGTGTGTGTGTGTGTGTGTGTGTGTGTGTGTGTGTGAGAGTGTGTGTGTGTGTAGGCAGTAGGGCAGTAGTCTAGATCCTCACACGTGATCCTCATTTCCTCTCCCCTGTGCCCTTTAAAGAGAGATGAGCCTGTCAGAGAGGCGAACCAGAACAAAACTAGAATTTTTTCCTAGTTAGGAATGGAAAGTGGAGTCATCGTCATGAATGTGTGTTATGGGCCTGTATTGACTGTATTAATCTGAGCATTGTTATGAAGACAAGAGTCCTCTGATGACAGAAGTCCATCTCCTCGTCAGACTCGGCAGGGACCATGAAGACAGAATGGTGTCAGTGATGTGGTGCACTTAAAGACCTTAATTAGTTCTAAATCAGTGACTCTCACAAACTGATTGATACCACAAACTGAAAACAAAATCTTATTTTGTTAGGTCTTTGTTGTCTTTTGGCCACATAGGGAAAATAGTTTAGGCTGAATAATGAACTTGAATAATGCTCAGACACAGAGATGTATAACATAGTGGTTTAAAGGTTTATTTTATGCCTTCATATTGCCTTTTTATGCTGACTATTTACTCAAAGATAGACCAAAGTATCTAAAACAAAATGCAGATAGTTCAGTTGGTATAGTATTAAGGGAATGTGTGGTAAAATTCACAAAGGTGAAAACTGCAAATGGTTAATACTGTTTTTTGTATGACATAATAATTAACTTACCTGTTAGCTAACGTGCCTGCAAAAGCTCATATTTTTCGCCACTTGGCGGCCAGGTGTGAACACAACACTGTCATAGATTGTTAGCAAACAGTTTGTTATTCACTGTTATTAGCAGCCGCGGAGCAACATTAGCATTAGTTTGGAGTCGAATGTAAGTTTAATCTGTTCTCCATAAACATACCAACTCATCTGTTAGCTGCTAAATGCTCCACTACGTTCGCTCTGTCTGTCTGTCTGTCTGTCTGGTGCCGGTGATGTAAGTTGTCGGTTTTGAGAGCATGTAAACTGAGACCATAAACGAAAATAGAGCGGTGAGAATGCACCATCACTGTCAAGTTGTTTTGAGGTGTTACCATTATTATTATCTTCTGTGAAAAAGGCCTATTACTTTAGCTGTCTGTCTGTCTGTCTGTCTGAAAGTGTGTTGATTGAGGTGGTTGCTTAATTGCAGCTGGGGCAAGAAATTGCAATTCCTGCAATCGCAATCTTCACCAAATATGTAAATAGTATGTTTTGTTTTATTAAGGGCAGAACAATCCTCCAAAATTAAAAAAGTATTACATCCTGAAGGTGATCCTCATCCTTTTTCTCAACCGGGCCAAGTGTAAACCCAAGTTAGTGTTCAGGCCAGTAGATGTCTCTAATGTGCTTCAGAGAAATACATCCACATCCACTACAACCTGCTTTTGATGCAAAGCACTGACTTTGGGGCAGCAATTAGCTTGAAATACAACCTGTTTTGCCTGTTGATGCTTTGACGACCTCTTACCATAACTCCATATTACCGTTTCATCTTGACATTTGTGAGCAATTAAATCCTAATTAGCCTGTAAAGAGGCCACCATGGCATTATTTCTGCTTTGAATACATCTGCATATGTCAAGTTAAGTTATGGGGTCATTCCAGCTAAGAGGGTGATCGCAGAGTCCTTAAAGGAAATTAGAGGCACTTAAACATGGAAGGAAACAAACTTGGGAGTAAAACAAGCACATAAGTATGCAGGGCGAGAGCTTGTGTTGTCTGTGAAAAAAGGATATTAGAGTGGCGAGCAATGACAGTGCAGAAGAAGTCAGGTGTTTCTGTCACAATGTCCTTTGCTCTCATCCCCTCCTGAAACAAGCTTCGGGGAAATGACCGTCCTCCGTCTGTCACATTTTGACACCATCATCCCTCTGGAGTGTCTGCTTAGCGGCAAAAGTCTGAAACCAAGAGGAGCCATTAGCTGTTATCCTCGCTTGTAGTTTCCAGCCTGAAGCTCCTCTGACAAATACAAGTGTCAAGTTAGTGCTCAAATTGGCGATCCCCCTCCGCTTCTGTTCAATTGGGCGATAATTGAGCCCACAGAGAGCTTTAGTGACATTTTTTTAACTGAAGGTCTGTCACTGCCTTACTGTGTCTTTGTCCATCTTTTCTTCTTCTGGTCCTGTACGGTGATTTAATAAGGAGGAAAATACCATCCTCAAAGTGTAGGGTTCATTAGTGTAACCGTTTTAACTGTGACCTTTAACTCAGCTGTCAATTGCTTGCAGTTGGATATAGATTTTGACAAATGAAAGGGAATATTCATAAAAAAAATGGTCGCAAAATGGATCCTTATTATCTCTCTTTATTATTGCTTTATTTAATCTCAAGATGCAGTAAAACATAATTTTACTTTTCTTGGCAAAAAGCTTTTCAGGTTTTTGCTGCAGAGAGATAGTGTACACTTTGGCTGTGGGATTCCTTTTTATTTTTGACACTTATATAAAAAACTAAAAAAGAAAACATACCCGTACACTGCTATCTTTTCCTCAAATATTTTTCCTTCAATTCTTATTCTACAAGAACATGACAAATAAATGAACACTTGGGGAAGATAGCAGTGTTTTGTGAGCTTTTTTGTGCATTTAATTGTTATCCAGCATATAAATTACAAATAATTTATATGCTGCACACATATGGAACCAACCTACTTAAAAACTCTCTTGTTATTGTGTGCCTTTGATTGATACAATTTTCTACTGCACTTTTATTTTGTTTAGGCCTATTACATTTGAGGCAAGTTATATCTGCACCATACTTTTTGTATTTATTTTGTCCATATACTGTAAATTTGCGTCTGCGATTATCACCAGTCACTGTTGACTCAGCTCAGTTGTAGTGCACAGTACATTTTAAGTGTTTAAAGTTGAAAGCGGATTATAAAACCATTACATTTTTCTTTTCTTTTTTTCTTTTACTTTCCTCTGAACTATGAGTTTTTGTTTTTATCTGTTGCATCCTCTTCAGAAACTTTTCTTGGATGCCTCTTAGGATTTTCTGCCATAGCTCCTGCAATACTCTTAGATGCTGCATCACTTCTAGTGGGGCAGCGCAGGAAAGTCGCAACGGGAACCAGACACCGTGAGTCTGGTGCACTGCGAAATACAGAGAGCTTTCCCTAACGCCGATAGGCTTAATCAGCATTGTGTGAACTCGTTTGGCAAGTGCTTGAAACAAACTCCAGCTTTAACCTTGTGTACAGTGCTTGTTTAGGATAGTTTTATACTGAACTGAATGGAGGAGCTTGAGCCAGCAACAGACTGAATGTACTGCGGCTGCAGTCTGAATCAGTTTTGAACATTGTGGCATATGCAACATATGAACAGTGATGTGTTCACTTTCACATACTGTTTCATGCATTGCGTATTGGCCAATGCAGAGTACCGATCTGATACCAGTGCTTTAAAAACAGGTCAAAGGTCAGGTTATAATTCCCTCTCTAATATCTATTTTTTATTGCTGTGAAAACATCTCCTTCAAACAACTGTATTTATTCAAGTTTCTCGCCAAGATTACATTTCAACACATCATGATAATGTTATAACTTGCCTTTAACCAATGCTAATTTTTACTGAATAGAGCATGAACGCATCATAATACAACTCAATGCAACCTCTGTTAGCTGTTAGCTCCGTTATTTAGCCAAGCAGGACTGTGCTGCCCAGCGGCTGCCAACAGCTAACGTTAACTAGCTCTCCTCCTGCCGATTTCAACACAGATTTGTTTGACAAAATAGCGTGCACATAAGTGTTTGATCACAGGTGTGTAGTACTAGTTTGCACATGTGCAGTAGGATCGGGCAGGATGTATGGATCAGGTGGCGAGTGTCACGTGTTTTTGTTGTTCCTGTGTTGCATAAATGAGCTTATAAATGAAATGATAATGTGATATCTGATCAGTGCATAAACTTGCATACTCGCAGATACCCGAACCAGCATTTTATGCCGTATCAGAGTCATTTACAACGAGTATTGGTATCTGAACAACTCTGGTGATTTCCAACTCTGTTATGCCTTGGCTTTCTCTAACCTTACTCTTTGCTATGCGGAGATTCGGACATCAATATACACTCTAGGGCAGTTGTGTTTTATGGTCTTGTCAAATAGTGTTGATGAACTGGTTTTAATTACCCGTCCTCTTTCCTGTGTAGAGCATTTAAGGTATTCTGACCTTCAAAGCTGGCTGAAGGTTTCTAAAGCTTCCATATTCATCTCTATGTATCGGAAAGCCTTATTCTTTAGCTGCCTTGATGAATATGCATGGCTTCATCTGTCAGGCTAGCATGGACAGAGCTGAGAGCTGAGAAGTCAAATATTCACTCACAGGCAGACACACACACCCTTGAACTATGAAATCACTCTGTCCTGCTCTCAGTTTACAGTCGACACGACACACACACACACACAGTTTGCTGACCTTGTCAGCGTACAGGGTCAACTGCCTCCTTCCAGTCCATTAAATAGTTGGCAAGGTTGCTGCTCTTTGTGAATAATACAGGCTGTTGTGCAAACATAGGCAAGCTTTTGGCAAGTCAAGCATCACATGTAATTTATAACATGACAGACGGAACTCCCTCAGTAAGGAAATGATCTGAAACTGAATAAACCGAACAATTGTAACATTACATTACAGTAAAACCAAAGTAAGAGCTGACAGGAAGTCATTTGACTCGTAAGCTTTTTTTTCTTCCAGAAAGCAAAGGTAGGGAGACATTTTATGGAGACATGTTGGCTGGCAGCAGAGTTTACAAGGAGCGGATAAAATGTTCCCAAAACAAACAGACCCAAGATAAGCTCAGTTCCTGTGGTTGCCAGGAACAAATACGCCAGGTGAAATGCTAATTCGATCCAGCTGCTGTGCCAGCGGATACATAGAAACAAATGAAGGTCGGCTGTGTTTTTCCGTACATTCCTGTTGGGTTTTCATTTGGACTCTCAGACTGAGAGGAGGAGATATATGTGGTTTGTGTACACAAAGTGATGGGCAATGTGCATATTTCTGTCAGGGACAAGGACAGACAAGCTCACCCCGACAAAATGTAATATTGCTGATATAATACACCCATCCATGTTCAAATTCTGACAGCCTGCTCTAAAATGAACCCTGCTACTCAGCAGCTCTTCCAATAACCTTAGTAAATGTGCGCTGACTAAGAAATGATCGTTTATTCTGACATACTGTATCCATCAACGAGCAAAACTCCCCATCCTTCCACTTACTACAGTCGTCTTTGAGATGCCAGGATCCATTAAAAGCTGTGAAATATTATGGCGTGGAAGTCTATGCATTAGAACTGAGAATGTGTGCTGACGGAGGACCTCTTCACACGACTTTATCTTTAAAGCTGAGTCCTGGGCCTTTTTCTTTGCTGAGCCTTTTGCGAATCAATCATCAATTATTTTCTGAAAGGTTGTCGGAAATACCAAATGCCAAATGTGGTGGACAGCAGCACACTTTGATCAAGGGAAGGTTTGCTCGCACAAAGTTTGCTGCTGCAACATATTGAAATATTCAAAAATGAAACAACGTATTAGTACACTTTGTGGTCAAAAGTATGTGGACACTTGAACATTACAGTCATAAATTTGTGTTGAATATCTCTGAATAGACCAGATATCAAATATCTACCGACAATCTTTAAACAATAGCTTGAAGATGTCCTCTCATTCAGCCAGAAGAGCACCAGTGAGGTGTTGGATGGGGTTGAGGTCAGGACCTGCCTTCCCCAGATTGTTGATGAAACACAATGCTACATAAAATATCATTGGGTCTTTCAGTATGTTGCATTTCCTGATTTTGTGCCACCTCGATTCCTCGCTCCTCCAGCTGGTGATCTGGAAATTAATCTCAGCGCTCCATCTTTAAGGACATCACAATTCCTAAAATGCATCTCGAGGAGTGAGGAGACTTGTGTGTAGCTGACGAGGAGCTGTGAGTGAGGAAACACCGGTGTATCCTTTGCAAAAGAACAAACATCAGCACCCTGGAGGAAGTCAAACTACCAAGTATCTCCACAACTATCACTCGTCACCAGCTGCGATGGACTGGTCATACAATCCGTATTCCAAACTCCCGTCTCCCGAAACAGGCCCTCTATGGTGAATTTAGGGAGGGGAAGTGCAGCCAAGGGGGACAAAAAAAGGATGACTAGGATGACTTCATATCCCACATGAGGAAATGTCACGTTCACCTCAACAACTAGGAAGAGATGGCCTGTGACAGGAACCTGTGGAGAAGGATGACGTTTGAAGGGAAAAGGACCTCTGCCTTGCCAGGAAAGCAAAAAGGCAACGCAGAAAGGAGCGACCCACCAGCAAACTGCTTCTCCACCTATGAATACTACCATGATTGGATCCAGGATTGACCTTTACAGCCACCTGAAGACCCACAAATAATCCATTTCACCAAGAGGAAGACAATCATACTCGACCGTGAGTGATTGCCGATGACAGACATGAGAGCAGTATAGATCTTTGTATCTAAGGGTACCAGTGTACAGATAATATAGCTTCAATGAAGAACAAGCGACGAACAAGCTGATACAGAATAAAACCCATGGTACTGTGTTGAAAGAAGAAACCTTGAAGCCTCAGAAATGGGGTGTTAGGGGGGTGAAAAACTGACATTTGAGTTGTTAACGTAAGTAACATTTACAGCCTAAAACTCTTCTAAAGTCACCATATGAACGAAGAAGTGTGTCCCCATTATGCTACAAACAAGGCTACTGTTCTTCGTCCCTAAAAATCTGAGATGTCGGAACTGTTCCGTTTTAAAGTATCTCCTTCTAGGCTGTAATGGCTCTGGTGCCGGGAGCAGACTGGTAATGGAAGATGACGAGGGCCCGCCCCGGATTGTCTTGGCCGCCATAAATCTGAGGGTGCTGACGCAGGGCTGACATGGAAGAGATTGGTGCGAAGTCAGTGTACAGCCTGGGAAAAATAAACGCATCGACTCACAGCTCTGGGTAATGAGTTCTTTACAGTGCTGCGGTGAGGAAACACCTATTTCTGTGGTTTCGGCCGAGTGATGGTGACGGAGGCAGCATGGATGATGGTGATGAAGATGACTGGAGGAGGACGGAGTGGAAGACAATTAAAAGGAGGAAATAATGATGACGAAGATAATGATGATGATACTGCAGAGTTTGCAGAAGATTATAGAGAGCCGAAGTCCTCACGTCAGTCTAATTCATTTCTTTCATCATTCTTTTCAGTTCATTAAGCACATTGCTGAGGTTTACTTTCCATTTTCTAAAATAAATTGGCATCCTCCACAGGTGATATTAGAAATTGAAACCTTTTAATGTACGCTGTTTTTAAAATTTTAAACTGGAGTACCCATGAAAAACCTACAAGCACAGCAGCGTGGGTACTCGTGTTGTCAAAGTCATTTTTATAAAAAATGTTTAGCTGTAATCTCTGCTGTTTAAAAACTTTTGCAGCATTTGTACTTTCTGTCCTGCTGTTGTTACAGACCTGTCTGAACTAATTCCTCAACCCGTGAAGGTCTAGGGCCTATCGGAAATGGTGTTTTAATTAAGACTGCTAAAAACCAGAAATATTAAATAAACAATGATAGTGGATTGTTTTTGAAAAATAAAATACCATCCTTATCTAAACGAGAAGCGAGCCATTCATTCCAAAGGATTTATTCAGTAGCCCAGAAATATCATGGGAAAAACAGTCTATAGGACATTTGTGCTGCATTCATGTGCTGTCAGAATAATCAGAAAAATAGCAAATGGAAACCGCTATCAACGTATTGTTTAAACGCTTTGAGCAATAGAATAAACAAATCTTCTATATAGCATCCCTGTTGTCTCCACACAAGGACTTAGAGCTCATGAACACACCTAAGGTGGACCAACGACCATCCGAGGAGCATGTGAATGCACCATTAACCTGCCACGTCTTGGTTTGAGTCTTATTCCACTGGTCCTCGCTCTTTCTCTTAGTGCTGTTGCTGCAGTGAGTAATGTTGTATGTAAGTGGGCTAATCCCAAAAGATTTGACTGCATCGTTTTTGTCGTTGTTCCTGGGCAAGTAGCAGATGTGCCAGTCCAAGAGAACTGTTCATTCAGACATAACCCTGAGAAGTAACACAGTGGCCTTAGTTTTCATATGTTCACACTGGAAGCTTCACTTTTGCAAGAGAAAGGGGTTTTGGGGATGAGAATAACCTATGAAATAAAGGTGATACACTACAGTGTTGTTACCCACGTTTACTAAGGTAACCTGTAACCCCACAAAATAATATAATAAAGTTAGCTGATAACATGCCCCTTTTCCTTTGGGATGAAATAATACTAGGTAATTAATGCAGATTGTAAACTAGTCAGCTGGACATGCTCGGCTTATATTAGAGCAGATGAAAACACAGTTGAATCCATTGTATACACTTTTTCTCTTAGTTAGTTTTTGGAAAAGCTACCACCCTCCAAAGTATCTCTCTTTCTACAGCCCCATGCACATGTCAACATGTGGACAAATCAAAAGCTTGACAGAGGTGGCATGCCTAGTTACGGTTGCTAAGGTGTGATTGGAAAATCACTGTCCAGGGGCGGGGTTCAGCCAATCATATCTCTTTATATTGAATAAAGTCCCTGATAAATACCTTTTCTCTGTAATTAATATGCCCTCTAAATTGATGGTTGATAATAAAAGCCTCAGAGTTAAACTGGCTTTGACCAACATAATGGAATGCAGCTGACCCGAGCTTGACTCTCAACGCAGGCTTTTAACAAACCTCTCTGGCTCTCTGTAGCCCAGGGATCTTTTTTTACTCTCTTGTATTGATCTTAGCTTTGTGGCTGTGTCAGCTGATGAGCAGCAGGAATCTATCCGTGCTGTGTTAAGTGTCCTGTGGAGATTCATCGAGGCGTGCCTTCTATTGCTCAGCGCAATCTCGGTCTTTTCTTAATAGCCTGCAGAGCTCCTCAGCCTTCATTAACGTGTCCTTTTCCTTCTGGTTGTCATGGTCATGTCATGTGTGCCTGAGTGTCTGTGTGAGTAGGACAGGTTGTATAATACTTTGATGAACAAAAAGTATAACCGTCATATAACTGATAATTGCTAAAATTACTAGAGCAAGAAAAAATATGAAAATGACATCCAGTTTGGATATCCACTCCGGAATGTATTAAATGGTTTTCTAACCTTCCCACCTCCTTAGTTGGTCAAATTAAGATGAATGTAAATGTATCACAATATTTATATTATAATATATACATTTGTGTTGTGGCATAGTTTATTAAAGTTAACTCCACCTTAAAACTGCTGTATGTAAGCTGTTGTTACATACTCATATTCTGAGCCACTCCACTGCAGACAGATGTCATCTAAACTGGAGGTTCAAAATGTGAGCATGTATAAAAGCCTTTACACCTGAATTAGTTTGATATGTTACATCTAGAACAGAATACCAATTGAGTTTGAACTTCACGATTCAGAAAGCTGTTCAAATGTATCCTAAAACACATTTGGGCTTACTCAAAGAAGTCGTAGACAGAACTTGGTATTTGTTGGACTCTCTGAGGGACTTTCCAAAGATAAAATGAGGACAAAATGAAACTTTCATGTGCATCCACAGTAGATGTTTATGGAGTTAAGCCAATTGGCACAGTGCTATTACTTCAAACTGCCAATTGGGGCAGTGTTGAAGCTTGAAGTGATATTAGGTTTTATTTTATTTGTTTTATTTTTTAAATGTTTCTGTTACACACACATCCAACATAAATTTCTTCAGTGTGATAAAGTCTCTTAAGGAAAGATGATTGGTATTCATGTACCGCAGCTTAGATAGGATTTCTAACCTTTAACCTGTTTAGTATGTATTTGCAATGTTAATAAAAAATGCATGATACCTAAGGCGTAGATTATTCATTTTTTTTAAACCCAATCTACACCTTAGAAAATATCATAAAGAAAGTCTTGAAGTGTATCAGCCTCATGCATGACTCATCTGAGGCTTTTCCTGCTGGAATTTGCAGTATTTTTGGAGGGTGGGCTACTTATTTTTTCTTTTTTTTTGGTATGATGATGTGTATAATGGGATTGCATTGTAATATCCGGGGGCCGGTCCAGAGTGGAGTGGGAGTGTCTGCGCGCTTGCTCTCCCTTTCTACCAGGAAAACGCCGGAGGAGACCCACAGTGCCACACAGCCGCGCACTGCAGAGGAGAGGGAGAGCGGGACACACACACCACCGGGGGAATATGTCACGCACCGAGGGACGCTTCAACCACCGGCGCAACGCGGCCCATGCTTATCCACTGCCTCTGCTTTAGTTCAGCAGACACACATCGCCCCGTTCACCACTTATGCTCTGCTGAAATCTTCCGTGCCGCCGCTGCTGCTGCTGCTGCCGCTGCCGCTTCTGGTCCATCCCCGTCCCCTCCTCCTTACTCTGTCCCCCCTCCTCCTCGCGCTCGTCACCGTCCCGTCGCCAGGATGGACAAGTCGCTCTGCAGTCCGCATCCCGTGGCCAACACAACCAACTCTTCCCCGTCGGACCGCGGGAGCTCGTCATCGACGAGGAAGCCCGGGAGGACCGGCTCCCTGAGCGGCCCGGCCGGAGGAGGAGGAGGAGGGGGAGTCGGCGGCGGCGGCGGCGGCGGCAGCCGGGGAGCTGTGCTGGGTAACAGCATGAATTTGCAGCAGCCGCGCAAGAGGCAGCTGGAAGGAGTGCTGAGCAAATACACCAACCTGATCCAGGGCTGGCAGAACAGGTAAGCACACGGATGGAGTTTGATGGGAAGAGAAGGGGGGGGGGAGGGCGTCGGACACGATTCACTCTCGGTTCAGGCATTCATAGCTCGGTGTTGATATTTGTCCCTGTCCACGTTGCACTTTTACCAACACGTCACTGTGAGGGGGGGGGGAGGAGGAGGAGGAGGAGGAGGAGGGGTCAGAGGGTTTAAAACCAAACCCTGCACACATGTCGTGTAGGCCTGCTAATGGACTACTCTACTGGTCCTTATTAGGTTAACAAACACTAATACAAATCAGATAATATCCAATTAACTGGACTCAACAGTCCAGTTAAATCCTGGCTTTTGATGGTATTGTATAACAGGTGTGTGTTGACTAAACTCTACAGTACTTTTTTAAGGCTAGAGTTAGCGGTGTTGTTTTAGGGCTGAAATGGCAACTATTTGGGTTATTGGTCAATCATGTTTTTGACTTCTCAAATGTGAATATTTGCTCTTTTTTTCTCAGTCCTCTTTGGGTTTTAAACTGTTGGTCAGACAGAACAAAGAGGAGGCGTCCAACTTGGGCTTTAGGAGATGATGAACCAATACATCTTGTAAATTATCAACTGATTAATTGATAATGAAAATAATTGTTAGTTGCAGCCATATAGCTCTTTTCTAATGTTAGGGTGCCATATTAGACTAATATTTTTTTATTACCAATTCATCTGTTTACTTTTATTCATTGTTTGGTCTATTACACATCAGCAAACAGCAACATATGCTCATCACAAGACATGCATGACATCTTCTAATTAAATAACCCAAAGATATTTAGTTTAATCTTCACATTTGAGATTTGGGACCAGACAATATTTGACATTATTGCTTGAAAAATTATTGATTTTCTACAAATCGACTAAAAGACTATTTGACTCGAGCTAGACCAATAAATTGTCCGGGTTAATGTTTTGGTTCGATATTAGCTTATAGCAGACATGCTGGTATTGGCATATGTATTGGCAGAAACTATTTAGAAACTGTAATTTATCCCCTTTGTAGAATGTACAAATAATGTAGGCAACAAATAATTTTTTTCATTGTTGATTAATCTGCCAATAGTCCAAAACCCAAAGATATTCATCTTACATCACATATGACACAGAAAAGCATCACATTTTCTGTTAAGAGAAGCAGGAACCATTAAATATTTGGTCTTTTTTTTAATCAGTCGATAGTTTTCTACTCTACTGCACTAATCATTGAAGCTGTAAAAAAAGATGCTCACAACAAGTTCAAGTATCTCGTGAGACAAAGAAAAGCAGTAGTCCTCACAAATGAGAATGCTTAATCGACTATAAATCCTGATAAAATGTTGTCGGTGAAATTACCTCATTGCTTCATTTTAATGCTTTTAACAGTTTTATGATATTCTTCTGCTCGTGAAGTGCTGCAGCCTGCTCTCATAATGAAGTGCAGAATATCTCAGCAACAACTGTGGAGATCACAGCGGTGCGTTATTGGGCGAATGTTCTTCATGCAGCATTTATGGGTTCACTCCTTGCCCTGTCCGGTTCACTCAACTCAGAGCGTTTTCATGAGTAGCTATGAGCGTGCCTTTAATTTAAAACCATTACCAAAGCCTACACTTGTTGCTGTTGTGAGCCATGTCTGAAACCTCTGGTTGTAGTTTGAGTGTTTTTTTTTTTTTTTGTGGCATAGAAAGACTTTTCTAGCTAATTTCCTGTAAGCTGCTGAACTAGTGTACACACAGTGAACATGAATAATGCAGGATTTCTCTTCTGCAGCTGTAGTGTGATGAAATTACTTCTTTCTTTTTTTTCCACCGATGCACACAAAAATAACTGTCCCATTGTCGCCTTGGCGCTGCTGCAGAGAAGGAGAAGGCTGAGACTGTAGTGTGTTCAATCTGGGCTGAAAGCCAGTGTGTATATGCGAGAGAGGGATGAGGTAGGGAGGGAGGCGGAGAGAAAGAATGGCTGCTCCCAGCTCTCCCATTTAAACTGACAGGCACATGATGCACTGAACTGCATCTTGATCTGCACCCACGGGAGTAATACCTGGTTGTGAGATTCAGCACACACACGTGTTCATCTCAGAGAGGTCTTATTGAGCTAAAGAAATCTCAATTGTGTTTGACATTCATGTGTGATTTGCTACCTGTCAGGTCTGCTGACTCAAACACCTGAACTCAGGTATGCAAACAAATGTCACAGTGTATAATATGCAGGTTGTTGTGAGCAGAATGTAAGCTGGGTTTTTATGGGGAAGGGTGATGTAAAAGAATGGGTTTTGTTCTTCGTGGTGGTGGCACTTGTACCGTTTCAATTTCAAAGTGTCAGAAGGCGAAGGTCTCGCCAAACGTGTAGATGCAGAGAGCGAGCGTTGACTAAAATAGAGCCTTTCTGCAGGAAAGCCAAAAAGTTAACCGATCATATTCTGCTTCACGCCGGTTGTCCCAAACTGAAATTTACATTTGTACATATTATTATTATTATTATTATTATTATTATGTTGTATGGGGCCATTATGCTACTTACACATCCAGAAAAGCATAGAAAAAATACTTCTTTTTTAAAAATATGTCCATTTGGATTGAAAAGTTACATGACAGTCATGAGTGAATATTCCAAAAAAAAATTGGGTCTTGTTGCCAGTAAGATAGTTTTTAAAACTATTTGATGGCTTAACTAAGACATATTAGGTTGTTTACTAGAGGTGGCCACTCAAAAATGTGAACGGGAAGTAAGAGAGAAGCTTGTTGCAGCTGGTTCAAAATGACTCGTAATATCAGTCTTTTTCTAAACCCATTAGAGGAAGAAGAGAAGAAACTTTGCTCAGGTTGAGTTAGTTGTATCTTTAAATGCCTACAGCATTTACATACGTATATATAAACATTTGAAGGAGGAGAGGCGGGGCTTGGTGGTGTAGGAGTAATTACAGTCGTCAGTCACGTTCCAACACATTACAAGTGTTTGGCAGGTGGTGTCGTGGTGGGCAGCAGACCTGAGTGAAGCTAATTCTGCCACTGTGTGGGAGGCCATGTGTCAGTGTGAAGTGCTGTTATGTTGTGTAGGTGCTGTAGCCATTTTTTGTTTCATTGCAGACATATGCATACTATACTTGAAAGGACCCTCATTGACACAGTGCATTCCTTTTTGTAGCTTTTCATAGTTTGTATATACTATAATATATATATATATATATATATATATATATATATATATATATATATATATAATACAAATAATATTATACTGACGAAGTAAATTGTGAATTGAAGTGTAGTTTAACACTTTTCTTTTCTGTACAAGAGTAAATCGTCTTTCAAAGCCTTGTGAGACAGCAGGAAATAAAGGACCAGCAAAAGTAAAAAAAAAAGAAATATTAAAAAAAAGAGAAAAATATTGATAAATAAAGGTAAATAGTCCATGATTATTACTTAAACAGTGATGTAGATAAAACAATAAACAACCAGGGGGGATTGTTGATTTGAACAAACTATTATTATTATTATTATTATTATTATTATTATTACAAACTTGAAAAGTTATTAAAGTTTTGTACACAAACGGACAAATTCTCTCACAGTCGAAACTAATGTTGCACGGTGTATCGATACTAAAAAGGTATCGCGGTACCCGTACGTTAAAAACGATACGATTTTGCATATTTTTAGTATCGATACTTCATTAAAATAGCGCGCGATCAGAACGCACTCACTGTTCCGCTCCCTGTCATGTTGCCTGCACGCATTGACTGCAAGGGGGCGGGGCTGCCCAGCGCTCACACACGCAACAAGCAGCGCTCACTCACAGCGAGTGATCGCAGGGGAGACATGGCATCAAGTGCAGGAGCTTTTGCCGACCGTCCTCGGCTTGTTGGGAAAAAAAGATGCCAGAAGTGAAATCTGGAAGTACTTTGGCTACATTGCAGACAGTGAAGGAAAGCCCACTGTCATACAGAGACCCGTCTGCAAAACTTGTTTCAAAGCCACACAGACCAAGGGAGGCAAGTGGCACCATGTAGTTTTCATTAATATCTTGCAGTAGGCTAATACTAATATTAATGCCATTTGTTAAGTGTTCAAAAAGCTGGGCAGGAATAAGCTGGTAAAAAAGGGAACCATACAGATGTTTTATGTATTACTATTATAGCTAAATATACCAGTATTGTATTTGTGGTATCATATTGTATTTGTGGTATTGTATCAAATTCTGGTATCGTATCGTAAGTAACAGGTATCATGATATTTATGGCAGGTATCGTATCAAAGTCATAATTTTGGTATCGTGACAACCCTAGTCGAAACATGTTTAAAGTGCAGGCAGTGATTGGATGATATCTCTGCAGAGCTTTGGGTCTATTGTTATAGATACAAAGATGGTTGTGTGTCGGACAAGATTCACCTTTGGATCTTTTGTGACTGTAACATAATGCAGAGTACAATACAGGACATACAACGTGCGTGTGTGTGTGTGTGTGTGTGTGTGTGTGTGTGTGTGTGTTTCAACATTAGCTGCTCACACTTAGCATGCGACAATTCAAGTTTTCAAACTGCAGAGTCAACTGAGGTCATGCATTCAAGCTTTCATGCAGGAGATATTGCTTTGTTGTTCATAGTCTGGTTTTCTTCTATTTAGTGTTTGTGCATCATGTGGTGATATTCCAACATTTGCATGCAGATCACAGAGTACCAAACATTCAGAGCTCTTTCAGTATACTTTTTCAGATATTTTGTTATATAAGGCTGGATCTGAAATGATTTCTACATGTGTAGATTCTAAATGTATGTAATGTACTTCTTTGCAGATGTGCTCACTGGAAAAGGAGCACTGCTGTGCTGCTTTGATCAAAGCTGTGAGTCGGGGTAATGCAGCTCTGGTAGGTGTTTCTGTGGCCGAGAAGAGGAAGAAAAACTGAGCCTTTTTGCTGTCCTTATTTAGATTTTCTTTTTTGAGATGGCATGCATTTGTCTCAACTGTTTGTGGTTGGTTTGCTAATAGCTGCAAAATAGAGTTGTTTCAGGAGTTGATGAAACCATTGCAACTCAAGGTCCACTTACTAATTTGCCCTGAGCTTTCAATCGTACCACGTTTGCTCAGTTGCCATGGAACTGTAGATGTTCAAACTTTCCACTTTTAAGTCAACATCGCCGGTTTCTCTGAGCCAACTCGATCTGCTGATGAAGACCATGCGATACGGTTGAAAGCTCCAGAGCAAATGAGGAAGTGAGTCTTAAGTTGGGATTGCTTTGTCGATCACCGTTTCCATAGGCAGGAATTAAACGCTAAGCTCAGGTTTTTGCGGTATTTTGATCGGAGCTCTTACTTGAACCTACATTAGTGATATTTTGGTGGTTAATGTTGAATTTCTTTGTTACATTTTTTTCTTTGTAATGTCAATGAGCCATTAACAAATGTCGCTCTAGCTTTTAGCTTGATGCTCTCATCTTGTCCAATTACATTATTTCATGATTTACTCAGGTTTCGGTGAAACAAGGATATTACAGTTCCTGTTATCCCATTGGAAAGTGATGCGTTCACAGAGGTCATACAGACCATCATCCAATGCTTGCACATTGGCCAGCAGGATGGCTGGCTTAACAATCCAGCCTTATACTGTCAGATATTGCAGGAAAGATTCTCTGAAAGACACCAACACGGCGGAGAGGTGAAGTTCAGTGAATTATCCGAGGTGACACCTAGCAGACAGCTAGCAACCTGTGACGCCACCCAACTGCCACTCAAAGCAGCACCAACAGCTTAATTTAAAGAGCTGTTTCCAATAAATACGCCTAAAAGTCCGAAATCGAGAACCCAAATTAAGGAGTGGCTGTTGAAAAGTTGAGCATTCTGTTTGTTTTGGAGCTTTTCTGCCTATAAGTTAATATAATTTCTCACAGCTTTAAGATTCTCCCATGATAGTATGTGATGATAAAATGGCTTTACAGAACCCCTTTAGCAATACAACCCTACACATGGCTCAAAACTAACTTTTATTCATTGGTTGCACCGCTGAGCCTATAACCTTTTCATGTAGGTGCAGCCAATTAAGATGTTGGGTCGGTTTTCTTTAATGAAAAAACAATCAATAGTTCTCTTAATTTTGAATTACTGCTTTGTTTTAAGGTTGTGATGTTGCTCGAGGAGGAGTACAAGCATGCCTTATGTTTGTTCTCTACATTCTCATTCAGCAGCGAAGAATATCAATGTCAGAGCCAATCAGAGTAGAGGACGGGTCTTTGCAGAATATGGGCGGGGTAAAAAAATGTATCACACACCCACTCACGTAGACAGACCTGCTAAAGGTCAGGCTCACCAGTGCGACCAACGAAAATGTTTGCTCGCATTCTGGGGCCATGCTACTCATCTTATTACTGAACAAGTATAACTCACATTTCCTGCCAATAACAAGGGTGATTTACTGCCTTCCTTCCGCTCTGAAGTTCCTCTTGAGTGTTTTTAAGAATGAATTGCCAAAAGAGCAGAGAAGAGATGCAAAGTCTGGTGACCAGCTATTTTCTGCATTGGGAAATGGCAGTGTTTCTGTCGGTGTGGATAAATGTGCTTGACTAAGCTCTTTTAACTGTGTTGTTATTGTTATGGTGGCGGTTTACTTTAGGATATCAGCAAAAACAAAATGGATCAGTATCAGAAAGCTCTTTGTTGTTACAGATGTTTATTCTTGAGTTGGTGAGTGATTACATTTCAAAGCTAGTGGGGATTTTGAAAAGCAACTGAAGTTAAATGTTTTCCATGCCTGAAAAAACATATTTTTCTACAGATATGGATAAATACAGACATTTTATCTCCAGTGAGGGGTTTAAAATCACGAAATGCATTCTAACAAGTGCAGTAACACTGCTGCAAATGTTCCAATGTTCCACCAGTGTGATTATCTTTTCATTTGGCCCAGTTTGCTGCAGCTTCATGCTTCCAAAGGTGAACAGTTTACTGCAGGTCAGACATTATCAGCACTGCTGTGACACGAGAGGCTGGATGTGAAGCCCAGGGTTTGTTACACAGCACCATCCATCACGTTAAAGGTCTACAGCGTGGTGTAGCTGCAAAGGCAGGATTCGCCTGGAGGGGTAAACGATAAAAGCCTCCACTCTGCTGACAGAACAGGGGATAAGGCTTCATAAACAGTAACAGTACGTGTGTGTGTGTGTGTGTGTGTGTGTGTGTATGTATGTGAGAGAAAAAGAGATGCCTGGAAAAAAACTGACGCAGGCGGATCGTTCCCTGGTCGACTGTGGTCGACATAAATCACCAGCTTGCCTGATGGAAGGGGGCAACACTGCCAGTGGGGATCAATTTTCAGAGAGCGGTATTCACTGCATCCTCTCTGGGGAAGTCTACAGGGTTCATGGGAAAAGGCCCGATGTCAAGGATGCAGTAACAGAGTTCTTTTGTTCTCTTATCTTTCACATATTTGTAGACTGAAGCCATTCGTGATGTGATTTTTAATCCTAAATAACAAATGTTAAATATTTCTAGTGCTGAAGCAATTAGTTGATTTAATCAATTACTAAATAACCCGGTCATTATCGAGCAAAAAAAAATGCTTAATATTTTCTGGCTCAGCCTCTAAAATGTAAGGATTTGCTGCTTTTCTCAGTTTCATTTAGCAGATTAATTGCAAATTAAATGTATTTGTATCTTGCATTGTCGGTTGGACAAAACAATCCATTTCAAGATGTTACCATGTCCTCTGGGAACCAATTTCAGTTCTCTGACATAGACCAAGACCAACAGTCTACAGTGATGCTATAGCGGCTCTGAGGCTGTACTTTGGCGGATGTATTAATGTAATGTTTACTGTCCGTGTTTAGTGTGTTAGCATGCTAACGTTAGCTAATTAGCACTAAATACGGCTGTCAGTAGTTTGCAGGTATTTGGTCATAAACCAAAATACTGGACGAATAAAACATTTGACCTGATGGTGGCGCTGGAGGAACAGTCGGGTTATCATCGTGGATATCTGTAATTTCAAAAAATGTCATGACAATCCATCCAGTGGTTGTTAAGATATAAGTCCTCATTAAAACTAAAAACCGGGTTGACGACCTGATCTGACTGAGTGAATGCAACTGATATATCTGAGATTTTTACATGACATTCACAAAGAAACTGTTTTTGACTGTGGAGTAGTCATGTTTGACTGATACCTGATCCGCATAATAAGGTCAAAATGCTAAACATTGGCTGGTACCAGCGTCTCAAATGTGAGGATTTGCATATTTGTATATTCAATACATTTGGATGTTACACTGTTGGTTGGACAAAACAAGAAATATGAACATGTCTTCTTGGGCTCTAAACTGTGAATGGCAATTTCACTGTTTTGTGACATTTTACAGACAATATTAGATCATATTTAATACCAATCGAAAAAAACAAAAAACAAACAGCAGATTAAATAATGAAAGTAATTCTTGGTTGTAGTTCTAAATATTTCTAGCTAGGAATTAATTGGACCCAAACACAAGATATGTTTCTGACACGATTGAGCAGTTAATTAATTAGCTGATCAAATATTAATCTGCAACTAGTTTTTGTTAGTTATTTAAAACCCAAACATTACCTACATCCAGCTTCTCAATTAGGCAAATTAATTGCTTTTCTGTGTCTAATGTTTTAAAATCAGACTGATGGTTGGACAACACAAGCAATTTCAAGTTGACACTTTGGCTTTAGGAAAGTGTGATTTACATTTTTCAACCATTTTATTACATTTTATCAATGACATGCCAAAATGTTTTTTCAGGTAAATTGATAATGAAAATACATGCCTGCTCATACTCAAACAAGTGTGATGACATTGGTATGATAGATGAAAAGGGAGTAGCAGTGTGTGAAACTGCAGCAGGCTGACTGAAGTGACCCGTAGCTGTTCTTTGAAAATGAACACCTGTGGAATACTGGAGTCAGGAGAGGTCTTTGATCTATACCGTGGGTATAGGCTAAAGCAACGGCGGCGCTGCTTGGTAAAGGCCTGATCAATACCGCCGCTTCTGTACTCGTGGATTGAAAGAGAACATTGATTGCGAACACAAGGATTATCAGGGGAAAAACGAGGCGATACGCAGCGCGGAAGACGGAACAAAGACAGCTGCTGTTACCTCAGGCCGCTGGACACACATGTAAAGGTCAGCCAAAGCTACCCGGTGCCACTCTGGCCCCTGTTGGGATGCAGAAAGAAAGAAAGAAAGAAAGAAAGAAAGAAAGAAAGAAAGAAAGCGCTAAGAGCAGCAGACAGGCCGTTTTTTCTTGAATGTCCTACACAATCCTTTCTGGCCACAGGAAATGAAATGTCTCTACTCCTCTCTCGCTTTGAATCTTCCAACCAGCGATGAGTGAGTTAGAGATTAAATTACGCAATGATTGAATGTGATTCATTAATCACAAAGGGGGAAATGTGGGGTTTCATTTGCACGCCTCGAGCTGTGGCTTCTGCTCAAGATGGCCGCACTAATTGCTACCTTGAGTAATTTGGAATTGAGTTGCCGGCTTGATGTAGGTGAAAGCAGGCCTTAATGTGCACGGAGGGGTATTTTTAATGGATCTTGCGTGAAGAGAGCCGTGGTAAATTACATCCTGCAGGCGTTATTGCATGGGCGGTGAGAAAATTAAGGATATTGTGTGTTTTTACAGCAGCTCTCTCTTGCCTCGTCTCACCCTCATTCATAGACCTCTTCCCCGCTTTCTTACTCTCTCCCTCACACACTTCTTGGAAAGCTTGCGCGGCGGGGATATAAAGAAAAGTTTTACCAGTAAACAAGCCGGGATAATGAGAGCATAAAGCAAAATGATGATAACGTTCACGGTGCTTCTTCTGTTTCCCTCTCCCCCTTCTTTCTCCCTGGCCCATTACTCTCCTAACTCTCCATCTTGTTTTCATGTTTCTCTCCCGTGCAGGTACTTTGTGTTGGATCCAGAGTTGGGACAGCTGCAGTACTTTGTCAACGATCAGGGGAAGAGCCAGAAGCCCCGCGGGTCCCTGCCCCTGATCGGTGCCTCCGTAACCACGAGTGACGAGGCTCCCCACATGTTCGTTGTAAACTCTGTCAATGGAGAGCTGTACAAACTCAGAGGTATGACCTCATGCCGGCCTCAGGTTGCCCGTATATGGCAAAGTACAAAAACACCAAGTTGTGTGTGTGTGTGTGTGTGTGTGTGTGTGTGTTTCATGTTTGAGTCACTTGGAGTGCTGTGTGTACATACTGAGTTGTTTATGAATTATCTTTATCTGCACAGTATTTGTGAATGCACTGGACAGCTGGATATGGAAAGCACTTGTTAGAATTAAAGCTGCAGGGTTTTACTCTTAAAGGGCCAGCGTGTAAGATTTCGGGGGTCTATCAGGAGAAATTGAATATAATATTCACAACTATGTTTTGCAAGTGTGTGATCACCTAAAACTAAGAATCATTGTGTTTTCATTAGCTTAGAATGAATGATTTATACCAAAATAGTGTTCCTTTTCACAGAGTCCGCTATGTTTCTACAGTAGCCCAGAACAGACAAACCAAACACTGTCTCTTGTTTAGTACCCTGGTATCGAATTAGGTATCAACAGTTGTGAAATTTACTGATATTGGTATCCACTACTAAATTTATCTTATCATGACACCTCTAACAATAATACCATAATCCAGACAAGGCAAGGACGACACAGACGTTGTCATTATTTTAACTTTACCAGATTGCAGTGTAGGGTGGTGCTTCGCCTTCTCTGGCCTACATTACCCACCACCCATAGGCTCTCGAAGCATGTAGGCATTCTTCAACTCATTGTTTTGGTTTTACAGCCCGCCGCTTCTCTGTTTTGAATCACTCTCCCCACTCTCATCAAACTTGTTTTCTGACACAACAAGCAGCTGTTTTCACTGAAATAGCTCTGATGAATCCACTGAACACTACCATACCACTACATTAAACGGCAGACAAAAAAAGTTAGTGACTAGCTGGTGAACATTTTAGCAGCTAAAGAGCGAGATATTTTCCACAGGAGCTGGTAGACACCAAATAAAGCTAAAAGAGAATAAATACTGGATATTTAGCCAGAAACACGACTACAAAGTTGAACTGCAAGTGATAACGTTTGATGTATCAACTTTTAAGATGATGATATGGCAATGTTGTGTTTACAGCTTGTTTCGCTGCCTGTGAGTGGACAAACAATTGATGAATTCAGGTTTAAAGCTGAAGGGAAGTAGCACTGGATTTTACATTTAACTGTACTAAATACGATCATTAAGAAATAATTGTGTTGCCTTCAAAATCAAACTCTTTCCTTTGTGCACATGGAGTAATTTGGCATAACTTTCCAAATTTGATATCACATTTTCACATTGATGGGTAAAAACCATAAAACAAAATCTTTGTCTAAACTTTTGTTAAAGCGTTTTTTTTGTTGTTGTTTTTTACTGCAAGAGTTGATCACTCAGTCAAATGTACTGCTTTTGTCAGTGGGACAGTTGTTCATGCTGTAAACATACGGTTCATACAAACAAAAATATACTTTCGTGAGGGAAAACATAAATAACGTACATGGGGACTATATACAGGGAGCAGTTAGTGGCAAATCTATGATGTGTGTATATATAATGATTAAAAAGCCAGCCCAAACTTATATATAAGTATGTAATATCTTGTATGAAGTGTTTACTTTGTAAGTATTCAGTGTGAACATTTATGCTAATTGATTTATTTTTATTTTTCAACCCTTTTTTTTTTTTTGTCCATGGAATTTTGAAAAACGCCGTATATCGAGTAGAAAGGAGACTTGTTCGGCCAAAGCATTAGATCTACTCCAAAGTGAAATATCTCTTTAAGACCCGGTGCCAGACAAAGAGCCTGTAGCTGGTCACTGTGTTGAAGGTCTTTGCCTTCACTGACCTGTATCCACTGAAGCAAGAGAAACTCTCTTTTACTGTTGCTCCACTTGAGCCGCTGGAATGTCCCCCGACACTCTCGAGGGGGAGGATATCAGAATAACTTGGCCTATATTCCCCGAATAACTCAGTGGTCCATGTGTATTGAGCCAAGAGGAAACAATGATCCAACAGAGAAGAAGAAGTTGGGCTGAGTAGCTCACAGGCAGAGGTACTTCCATCCCCATCGCTTCAGTAAGATTTAAGAATGATAAAGAAAGTCATGGAGCGAGAAAAGCAATCTTTTGAGACTGCTCAGCTGAACAAACCCAAGGCCTGTTTAGAGGTTTGACCGGCGCCAAGATCCCGAACAGCAGATATCAGATTTTTAAACATTCGTCCTCTGAAAATAATTGCTATTGAATATCAGCACTTGTACTCAAAAACATCAATTTGCTCAACCAGCAGGGTACAAAGCGGCTCAGATGTACATTCTCAACAGTTGGTGATTGAGATTAGCCGGTACACTTCAAATCTGGTATTGGTTACCATGGGAATCCCTGAAAACCCACCTTGGGGGTGGAAAAAAAATGTAACTTCAAGGTTCAGTCGGGAGTCATTTTACAGTATTTGTAAACTGCGTATCATCTCACTGATGGTATGTGTCTAAAGCTTTAAATGCCACATTTCCTTGTCCCTAGCTGGTGTAGGAAGAGACTGGATACGCAGATACTATGTAGCTACCTTGAGGCGACAGCATTTCATTTTCATTTGATTTATTTGCATTTAAGTGGCTTTTTTGTATACTAACATTATAATGGTAAGGATCATTTGAACGTATTTTTGCGAGATGATATAGATTTCTATAATTTAAGGAAATAACATTTATATATTGGCCTATCTGTTCTTTGTTGTCGTTAAATGAAGTCTTTCTGGTGCCCTCTGTGCAACAATTATTCCTAACTCTTAGTAATGTTTCATCATAAATGCAAGAATGTCTAGTCTGATCCAACATGTGACATCTAACACAGCTGTTAAATAGCCTGAGGGGTTTTCTGGCTCTAAACCAAAGTGTAATTAACTAAAGCAGAGTAATATAAAGGAAGTATTTCATTATCGGATGTGGGAAAATTGTTGGGGCCTTGTGTTTTGCCGCTGAGTAAAGGTGAAGCACAGTGGGAATTTAATCATGTCTGACTGCACAGATGGAAAATGAAGCCATTTATCATACGGTGTCTCAATGAGACAGTGAGCCAATGAATGAAAGGGTCAGTTTGTGTTCAGCTTTCCATCTGGCTGATTAAGATGCCTGACACAATCTCCACTGTGCAGCATAATGATAAGAACAAAAAAAACTTCTTCTTATGATTGAGTATTATAAACTCCCTAAGAGCATTCCTCACCACAAATTTGCCAAAAAATATTTCTGGCCTTTGAAACAGCAAACTGTTTGTTTGGTTTTACGGGATTTTACATTTAACCCATCGTAAGCGTTAGGGGAGCAACTTATGGTTCAGTGTCCTGCTCGAGGACACTTAGACATGCGGACAGGAGGAGCTGGGAAATGCACCGCCAACCATCTGATTAAAAGTTGATCTGCCTGTATACTCTGAATTATGAGCCACTGGATACTTTTACCAGAGTAGATTTGTACCCTAGTACGATGGAAACAGACTCTTTTCATGACCCTTATATCACATCTATTATAGTATTATAGGGTGCCACCACTTAAGAACAAAAATTCATCAAATTCGCATCTTTCTTGCATTTTTCTTTTTATCAAGTCAATAGCAACAGTTCAAAACATGTCAGGCTCTGCCTTCCTCCATAGTGTTTATGTGCTTTTCCTTCTTATGGAGTAAATTATAAGCACACTTATTCTGCTTAATGTTAACATTCATTACCCTTTGCTTTACTGCATCAAAGATTAAAATGAACTGCTCAGCGCAACCAATGTGAGGTCCGGCAGTCTCTATCACTATTGAATAAAAGCTATTAAGAGCAAATTAAGCCTGAGGTTAAACCTGAAATTACAACATATTTTCTCTGAGCATATAATCTAGTGTCACTGATTTAGTATGAATGATTACAGGCATGTCGTTTTGAGTCCCCGTCAGCTTGTCCGTTTTCTTGAAAAATACCTTTTAAATGGCCCCCATCGTAATATCTCCCAGCACTTGAATCAAATCTAACTGCTGGTCCGAGCATCAATCCTCATTATTAGTCCTCATTATCATAACCAATGACATCTTTTACAGCGCTGTAACTAGAAATGGGTATAATTAGATGATGATGGTGCTGCTACGATCGACTGGAAAGGAGTTTTCTCTCTCTTTCTCTCCATAGTGTTTGCATATCGCTCATCCGTCTCTGGGATGGATATCGACATTTAAATAGGATGCGCAGACCAGTACGAGTGTCATTGTTAGTCCCAAACCTCATGCGTTCATCACATGACTAGAGCTGTCACCTCTAAGCCTCAATACCAGCGTTGAAATTCTCATCAGTACAACAGTATTCTCCCTGAATGGGAACAGCAAGTCCTGCTCTAAGCTAAGCAGTATGAATACCTCTTTCGTCACCATGCAAACAGGTGCATATTAGCATAGCCGCAATGCTCTGCTCAATGCATCAGCTAATTATCTTTAATCACAGCTAGGCTTGTGCACATCACGGAGAAAAATATCTGATTTAGTCGCTTGCTCACTAAGTGGCCCCTCTAGAGTGAGTGATTTCTGTGGAGGGTGGCAGCAAGGAACGAGTGGAGAAGGTTGTTAATCGGCACAGGTGTTTCTGTGGGAATAGTCTGTTCTCCCCGGAGAGGCGAGCAGCCCACTCCCACTTCTCCAACGCTGCACTTGTCAGGAGTTTCTGTGAACGTCTCGTTTTCTCAAGAGTTGCACTCTTCACATGAAGAGGCCTTTTGTAGGTGTTCCCATGACTGCGGCAGATGTCGGAGGTGAGAGTGATTGACAAGTGCGAATTGAATTCTCCACGCGTTGAAATAGCTTCCATCAGCATGTAAAAAAAAACAAAAAAAAACCGTAACAAAAGATTTGAAAGGAGCTGTATTCTGAGCATTTCTATAGCAGCGAACAACTCGCTATGCAAAGATATGAGTAATGTCTACCTGAGCAGAGGACAAAGTCGCTCTCCCTCTGTGTGTGTTGTTATCAGAGCGTCTCCTTCCTTCGTTGACGTAGCATGTTTTTAGTGCATGTTGGTGCATGTGAGCGTCCCCCACTGGTTAGCTCACAGCCGCTGCTTTGCACTGCTCTCATACAAACCCTCCAGTTCCCCCTCAGGTAAACACTGTTAGCTCTGTCAGAACTTTTGCTCTAGCTTGCACTGTTAGCACTGTTAGCACCGTCAGCTGCTGTACGAGTCGCCGGCCTGCCGTCGGCATGTTGAGAGCCGTTGAGAGGCAATCGAAATGCTCCCAGTCTCGAGTCTTGCACCTTTTAAAGTTTAATTTCAGTAGCTATGTAATTCCTTTTAATGAAGCAATCCATCCTCTCAGAATTTTTTTATGGCATACAATACAATTACTTTGTTTTTGCTGTTGTATAACATATTATACTATGACAATTTTATGGCAAACCACTCTGACTTTTTGTCTTACTCTTGTATGTCATGCTATACTGTGACATTTCTTCTAAATTGTTTATGACACACTATACAAAAAAAAAAAAAAATGTTTTCCATCATCACACTGTCATTTCATACATTTTCTTTGATTGATTAACTACAGTTGTAGTGGTTTTTTAGGGGGGACTGTCCGTAAATAACAAAATGCAGAGGTGGTGTGGCGGGCCTTCAGCTCTGAGTAGTGTCTATTACAGGCTTCCTCTCCGGCTGCATACAGCTACAACAGGCTGGATAGTAAGAAGACACTGTTTAAAGAGATTTTAATAATTGGACCTAACTGTAAAAATTAAGAGGGCAAAAATAGGATTCTGAAAGTGGAAATCGCCCCCTTGTTTGGATCTGAATGAAGCCTGATGTTTTTGGCAGACCTAATACATTTTTTAAGCCATAAGTGTTGTATTCCTGTTTCCCACCCTCAGTCTTTTTTTTTTAATTCATGTGAGGATCCATAAAGGCTAAGAGTGTCCCATTCCTCTTTTTCTCCTAAGTGCTGCCGCACGGATCAACTTCAGTCCAGTTTCACTAATACCCACCTTACCGCTGATCACCCTGTTAGAAAATCAAGTGCACCCTTTAACACGACTGTGCTCAGGTGTACCGATTACCTGCCACACACCTTCCCTTTTGTAGCTTAACAGAGTTTTTAAAAAACATTTGATGACATTGAAGGCATTTTTACCTAATGTTCTTGTGTTACTCTTTTCTTCCGTTGGCCCTCCAGCTGGGGTTGACCTACAACCTGAACTCAATGTTATCAGACCCATCAAAGACACTGTTCTCTAATAATTAGTCAGTGAAATGGGATCAGAAGGATATTATTTTCCTGTTTGACCCGGAGTGGGTCAACACAAGCAGACAATCGGCTTCTCCTTCAACTGGCAGGGCTGCGGCTCGCTGTGTTAGTCAGCAAGTCTAGGCCTCAACTGGCTATTCGTGTTTTAGATAACGGGGTGTATTGTCTCTGTGCCAAAGGGGAAAAACCACACGCATTTAGAGAGTGTCAAGCTGCTTCCTGTGCTGCTCGCAAATGAGGCTCTGCCGTCTCTTGAATACCGAATGTTCAATTTAGCACAGAGGATAAAATTAAGAGTTTGAGATGTGATACACAGCCCTCAGGACATCATTCAGAAGGTAACAGGATCACAGGGCAGGGCAGGGCAGTCGGCTGGTTGAATAATCATTTGGCTACAATTGAGATCACTGACATCCAACACAGCTCAAAACAGACTCTAGTTACATTTAAAAACACTTTGCCATTCCACCTTAAAACCTGCTCTGTAATGGTTATGCTGGTTCGCCCATCATTGTACACACTCTGCAATTTAAGTGCATTTAAAGGCATGGAAGAGTTGGATCAGAGTAAACGCACGTCTGTACAGTATAGCTATAGCCAGCAGCCAGTTGGCTTAGCACAAAGGCTGGAAAGGGGAGGAAACTTGGTGTGACTACACTTTATTTTTTTTTATGTTTCCCCCAGCTTCCCAGCTTCCATTGTTTATGCTAAGTTAAGATAAGCGTCTGCTGCCTGTAGCTCCATACTGACAGATAGGAGAGTGGTATCAATCCAAACCAAATAAGCATATTTACCAAAACTATTCCAGCAATGGTTTTAATGTGCATCTGTTGTTCTTAGATCTGCATTTTGGGGCAAATATACACACTTAAAAATCTTGAATTACACGAAAAGCAACGTTATTGCATAAAAGGGCTGTTGGCTAGAGATGCTGCCCCATTTAAAAAAAGAAGAAATGAAACAAACCACACTTGAAACATGATACAGCCACCACCGCTCTTAATGCTATATGTATGTGTGTGTGTCTGTTTCCTATCACGTAGTGTTTCCTCTCAGTGAACCATGTTTGGGGTCAAAACAAAACCCAATCTTATGATGTTGGAGCGAAGAAATATTTACAAGAGGCAGCAACGGAATACGAAAAAGCTACCCATCAGTACTCAATAATTTCTCCAGACCAAAGGCATGACCAGGAGTTAAGAAATACTGAGCTCATGAGTATCGAGCTGAAACAAAATTTTAAATTCGCACCTACTTTTAAAATCAATTAATTGGTTAATTGTCACGCTAAAGTGCCTATTATTCTACACCTCCAGCTTCTTAAATGTCAAGATTTTCTGCTTTATCTTTTGGGTTCAGACTGCTGCATTTCTTTCTAACTTTTTAAAATGTTAGAAATGTTTCACAGCTTTAAAAATGAATTGATAAATAAGAAAACAATTGTCAACAATGAAAATTATAATTAGTTGCAGCCCTATGTGAGTCTCCACTCACCAGAACCCATTAGGAAAGTGTGGATCTTTTACTGTTGAAATGAATGTTCTGTTGATTTCACTACCCAACATTAAAGTCTGAATTATCTTTCCAAGCCTTCTGTTCACTACTAAGAATAGACTTCTGATGCCAGAACAGTGAATTTATAATTAATTAATTCATTCATTCTGTTGCCTAAATATTGTCAAATTCTGAGTCTAAAATGATTAGAATCTCCCATTTAAATACCCACTGTTAATTTATTAAATAAATAGCTCCTGGCAGGTTTCTAAAACTCCCAAATTCTTTATAAACTTATCGAGGACATGACCTCCGTTTCCTCTGTAATTCAGCATTTTAACATTTTTAAATGATCTTGTGATAACTTGTTCCGCCAGTTGATGTTTATTGCGCTGCTTAACCCTTGGGCAATAATTTAAAAGTTCATCGGTGGAAGTGGGAGTCACCGATTAAAAATAACTGAAGGGATGTGGAGACACTTTAAGGCACATGGCTTTCTTATAACTGCATATTGACCTGACTGTGAACTCATGTAAGGGTTGATGGGTAAATTCTCAATGTCTTGCATGTGTAAAGGAAGTAAAGACTTGTAATGTTATTTATGTGTTTTTGCTCTGTGTGTCTCTGTAGCCTCCGACGCCAAGGAGCAGCAGTTTTGGATCAGTCAGCTCCAAGCGTGTGCCAGACGTCACTCTGACAGCAGTGCCAAGGTAAAAAAAAAACACACAGACACTTGCGGTAACAGAGTTGTAAACATGACTCTGGTCCAAGCTCTTGGCATGTGTTGTGTGCGAAGTGAGTGGAAAGCCTCGGCATTTCCCTTGAGATTCCTGTTGGTGTGTCTGTTTCTAAATGTGACAATTTTCCCATTTCAGTAAATTCAGGTCAGGTTCATGAGTTCAGTTTGTGCAGCAGCAGGTCCTTCACCAGGGGGAAAACCTCTGCACAGTCCCGAAAAGTCCAGGCCCTCCCTTTCTTTCTCTTCTGCTTTTAGTCCACTGGCTTTTTCCCATGCCATTTTTCAATTCAAATGGAATCATCTCCCATGAGTCTCATTTAACATTCCCTCTGGAGGTTTAAACTTCTTTCCTGGCTTTCTTTCTCCTGTCATTCTCATCATCTTGGCCTGCTAAGATGACGATAAGCATGAAAATAAATTATGCTTAATTTAGTAAAAATACTCAACAAGTGAAAGATTAAAAAAAAAAAAAAAAAAAAAAAAAGATGCGACAAAAGTGAGGAGGGATGTATTTAATATTAAAAAGATGAGGGACAGAATGTAAAAGATGTTAAAATCCAGGACTGACACTATTGCAGAGCTCAACTTCCACGTGTCATGTGTAACTTCTCTTGCTTGTCCAATTCGAGAATATTTTTAGCACTTCAATTGACAGAAGACTTAGCGATTTAGGGGAAATATCGCACTCCTGCTGCTATATTTGAGGATGAGGCTGTCTCTAAGTGTCCCTGGTTTCACTGTTCCTCTTCATGTCTATGTGGGCTCATTTCTGAAAGATTACTGTGTTGGGTGTAGTAGCAACTACCTTTTATCCACAACCAGTCTTTTTTAATATCCTGGATTAATATTTGAAAATTTTTGGGGGGGGTTATAGCGTGGGCTTCGAGGGATTTGTGTGTGTGTGTGTGTGTGTGTGTGTGTGTGTGTGTGTGTGTGTGTGTGTGTGTGTGTTGTCTGCATCTCTGGTTGGGTGGATCACCATTGGCCTTATCCAGTGGTGAATGAGGAAATAATCCAAACTTTTATAATTTCTTTGGCAAACTTTTGCTATCAAAGTTGATTTTCCTCATGGAAACTGTGAAAGTGTGTTTTTTTTGTCTGTCTTTGCTGCATCTGTGAATGAATGATCAAGCTCATGTTGGGTCGCTTGCTGAGTTTCTTACTTCAAATTTAATTTGGTGACTGATGTTGTCAACAAGTTTTTGCAAAAAATGCTAGTGGCCATTTCCAGTGTTGTGAAATGTTGCTTTCATGTATCGGTTTGTCATCGTGAAAAATATGTTCAATCTAATATACTCAATACAACTGACCTGCTATAAATCCTAGCGAATGAAGCTAATAAAGTTTAGTCTTTATTGACGGTGTCTCAGAGGTGTTTAGTCAACTCTGTGGTCAGTTGTAAGGCTGTACACAATACGTTTTTTTACTGGATTGCATTAAATCGAATGGTGTTTCTACTGTTTTATCCAACACCATTTACATACGTACACCATATAAGCAAGATGACATTCTGCAAAGATGAGGAAAGTATATATGTCAAGCCAAGTGTGTTAAGTGTCCTACTGTGCTAAATAGTGATTATATTTGTTCACTTGTCAGATGAAACTCTCATTGTACAGGAAAGCTGTCCCAGACTGAAGGAATTTTCCTGTTGAGTTGATTGTTTATAGCCTGTATGATACAGAGACATTTTAATAGTCACCATCAAAAGAAGACAAATACGTGTTAATATTGTGGTTTTCTTGCATACATCTGTGAGAAATATTGATGATAAAAACCTGAAAAAAACGAACAAACAGTAAAAAGGGGGAAGCCTCTGACTCTTCAATGAGGTTGTTTTTACATGAGGTTCTGGTCATAATGTGTCCTGTACTGTCTTGGTGCTTTGCATGGAGACACATGCTTTTGTTATGTTTCTTCATTAATTTATTTACCATTAATCTGTCTGTTTGTGTGTGTTTGGGTTCAGGTGAGGAAACTAAAGGGCTCCGATGAACACTTGAGTGTGGAAAGAGCAGGAGGAGGCCACGAGGGGCTGGTGAGTCAAACACACACGTCCCTGAGCACCTGAGATGCACTTTACTTCCTGTTTCACAATCACAGTTTTCACCATCAAACATTTGAAAGGCCGTGAAGAACATAAATTTGTCCTGTAGTGTACATTCTCTTTGTGGAAAAAGCACCTTTTCATGTGTCTTTTCAAACAATCAAATACGGCAGCCTTGTTATGCTGCCTCATCGCCGGCTCGCTCATTCAACACGTAGCTCTTCACCAGTTGAGACTGCTGCACAGCTGGAGTGAAGGGAAAGTCCAATTACTCTGCTCAGCCGTGATGAGGAGAGCAGTCAAAAAATGAGAGAACAAGATTGGATAAGTAAGAAAAAAGTGGAAGGAGACGGTCTGTCTCCCTTTTTCCTTCCGTTCTGCAGAGCTGAATGGGCATTTTGTTCCTGTTCGTTGACTGAGGGGCATTGCCACGACAGCAGCTGTTATTACTGTTCCCACTGCTGTGGCCTAATCCTTCCCCAAGCTGCGCTGTCTGCCTCTCAGATCGTTGTCGCAGCTACTCCGACAATGCGGCAGCGGAGGCTCGGCTACATCTCTGATAACAGAAGAGGTGTAGCAGGATTTATTTGTTACAAAAAAGGGCAGGGGTTCATTGTTCTCGTCTTTATTAGAAACCAAAAAAAAAAAAAGTGCCAACATATGTTATACTGTTGATCCATACAGATGCATTGAATCCATTTGTCAGACTTTTCTTAGGGAGGCTTTTATTTTGAAGTTGATGAGGTAGAAGAAGATATGAGGGAAAGCATGTTGGTATGCTAGTTTTCTCTTCAGCCTAGATAGGACAGTACAATATGTGGATAGAGATGGGCAATGTAGGAACACCTGAAAATGTGGTGCAATTGTAAAATTGTATCACAAATTGTAACTTCAAAAATTGCCATTGAGCTGAATCAACTTCTCTGACTCTGCAAAAGATTTTAAGTTTCACAGTCTCAACTCGAGGTCCATTTTAAGAGCTTTTAATCGTATCCCATGATTTCCATCAGCAGATAGAGTCACCGGATACATTTACGTCTAATCGTCTAAGTTATGGCTCAGGCGTGATCTTTCTCCGTTTGTCCTCCCAACACACAAATAAGTAAGTAGCCAGGTTTCCATACAAAAGAAAACACAAATTGATGCGTGTTTCCATCCACTCTTGTTACGCGACTATTAGGAGTTGGTTCATTGAGGTTAACAGCCACCAGCCGGTGGTGATCATTCTCGGGTGCTATTAAGTCATTGCAGAAGGAGAGGCATGGAGATGGCGTAGTGAAAACGGCTCCAATCAAACCTAAAACCTTAATTTGAGAAAGGTTATAGTCTTCTCATTGCGCCACACAGATTTGATGTTTTTATCTCTTCGGTGAAAATGTCAGTGGACCTTTTAAGCCACATGCTTCATGTGCATCATGATTAATTCCCTAAGTCTGTTTCCATTGCACTTTACATTTTGCCCTCATTAATACACCAACTTTTCCACCTCAGCCTAGCATGAAAATGAAAGAGAGTCAGATTAATTATAGAAACTGCAAGAAATATACAGGAATGTATTTTGCTGCCTCTGTGCAGTTCACATCGCATACTGACATCACCACATTGACAGTGTAAGAAAGCTCCTTGGTCAATAAAGTAATAACTTAAATGCATGTCAGGACACTCTTGTCTCTCTGGCTGGAGATTTCTGTAGATTCTCATCAGGTCCCAAAGGAGAGTTTGACCTTATTCATTGCAGTTCCACCAATCTGTCAGAGCCAGTTTCATCTGTCAAATTGTCCAGTTACAGTGGTTATTGTTCTGGTAGCTGCTTTCAAAGTCTAACTTTAGTTGTCCTGGTTTCAGAGTTTCAGTTGTAACCAAAATGAGTGTAAAGGCATCATCAGGTATTAGATTTTGGACAGGGTGAGTGCAGAGGAAACTGTGCATGCATGTGACAAAATTACGATATGAATATTTTTTTATTATTTTATTACTTTTTGGTACATAGTTAAAGTATTGTTAGATGTTTTGTGAGCAGCACAACATAGAAGAATGCACGTGTTGAGCATCAGTGGCTGTGGAAAACCAATAGAACATAGAAAATGAAGCACTATTATACTTATTTCAAATTTAACCTTCGAACAACTTCAGGTATGATACTGAATACAGATTCAATATAGACAGTTTTGTGAAATGGATAGATACAGAATGTTGAATGTTTAATGTCCCTGCATAATGGTTTAAGTATTTCAAAGCTTTCTCTACATTGCCAAGTATGTAATTATATCATATTATGTATATATATATGTCTAATGAATATATGATATGTAATGTTCATGTAATGAATATATGATAGAATGGAACACCGTAAACTTTGGTCCTTAAAATGAATTGACCATATACAGTATTAACTGAAGTTTAAGTTTATATGTAAGAGTAGTGACTTCCACATCCACTGATGTCACACATGCAGGTGTGCTGTAGAGGTGCTGCAGGTGGAATTGGTTGCGATTAGCAGCCTGATAAATAGACCAGTAACCATGTGAAACTGCAGCACACACAACACAACGGGTCAGACTGTGGACTTTGAGTGGGACTGTAAATACTGTTAGCTTGAATGAAGAGTGTGTGTGTGTGTGTGTGTGTGTGTGTGTGTGTGTGTGTGTGTGTGTGTGTGTGTGTGTGTGTGTGTGTGTGTGTGTGTGTGGCTTTAAACTCCGCTTCCGGAGTATTATCTTTATGTGTTGATATAAGGTTGAAAATGGTTACATTAGTTGCATCTGTGTGTGTATTTATCTTTTTTAAAACTATTTCCATACCCTCCTAACCAAGGTTGTTACTGATTAGCTAATTGTGTGTAATTAGCGTGGTTCCCTGTAGCACAGAAAATGACAGGTCAGCAGCTGACCGTTGCACCAGCTACCCACGCTGCCTCTCTCAGGGCCAAGTCCGCCCACGGTCGAGTGACAGCAGAGCACCTGTGAAGCAGCAAGCATGGAATTTTTTAACCCCTGAGCTTGGTCTCTCAGGCAGAGTACACTTCCTGTTTATGTATAAGATTAGAAGACTGGAATCATTGCATGTAAATTTACAAAAGGCCTAAAATTTATATCATGACTATATTTTCATATATGAATGGGAAGGGTAGACTTTGGTGTCTACATTGCATACTTTCTGAAGTGTTTAATTGTACTGTGCTGTGTCGGGACGCACAAATCTGAACGTCACAAGAATGCCACAGAAATCTCCTTACCAAGTCAGTTCTGCCTGCAACTTGAGTCTCTTAAGTCTTATGTTCTTCAAAAGTGACGTGATCTTTGAATGTTTATAATAATTTTCCTTGATTTTTTCAAAGTATTTCCTGAAGCCAGGTTTCATTTTTCTTCATTACAGCCTACTGGCTTCTTTCTCGTTTCAAAAGAGAGACACTCATTTTCCCCCAACGAAATCTTGAAACAACTTAATTTTTGTTGGAAATAGATTGAAATTCTCAATTTAGTTGGGTTAAGATTTAAAAAAATAGGTTTTCAGGATTTGATTTTAGACTGGAATGTCTTGATAAGAAAAATCTTTCAGATTTTTTCTCTTTTTGTCAAATACTGGATATTGCA